>NC_139717.1:1246632-1259562 GCF_964188405.1 Protomyctophum parallelum
TAATGGGGGGTCCCTGTCATATGTTTTCTAATGGGGGTCCCTGGCATATGTTTTCTAATGGGGGGGTCCCTGTCATATGTTTTCTAATGGGGGGGTCCCTGTCATATGTTTTCTATTGGGGGTCCCTGTCATATGTTTTCTAATGGGGGGTCCCTGTCATATGTTTTCTAATGGGGGGGTCCCTGTCATATGTTTTCTAATGGGGGTCCCTGTCATATGTTTTCTAATGGGGGGTCCCTGGCATATGTTTTCTAATGGGGGGGGTCCCTGTCATATGTTTTCTAATGGGGGGTCCCTGGCATATGTTTTCTAATGGGGGTCCCTGTCATATGTTTTCTAATGGGGGTCCCTGTCATATGTTTTCTAATGGGGGTCCCTGTCATATGTTTTCTAATGGGGGTCCCTGGCATATGTTTTCTAATGGGGGTCCCTGTCATATGTTTTCTAATGGGGGGTCCCTGTCATATGTTTTCTAATGGGGGGTCCCTGTCATATGTTTTCTAATGGGGGGTCCCTGTCATATGTTTTCTAATGGGGGGTCCCTGTCATATGTTTTCAATGGGGGGTCCCTGGCATATGTTTTCTAATGGGGGTCCCTGTCATATGTTTTCTAATGGGGGGTCCCTGTCATATGTTTTCTAATGGGGGGTCCCTGTCATATGTTTTCTAATGGGGGGTCCCTGTCATATGTTTTCTAATGGGGGGTCCCTGTCATATGTTTTCAATGGGGGGTCCCTGTCATATGTTTTCTATTGGGGGTCCCTGTCATATGTTTTCTAATGGGGGGTCCCTGTCATATGTTTTCTAATGGGGGGGTCCCTGTCATATGTTTTCTAATGGGGGGTCCCTGTCATATGTTTTCTAATGGGGGTCCCTGGCATATGTTTTCTAATGGGGGGGTCCCTGTCATATGTTTTCTAATGGGGGGGTCCCTGTCATATGTTTTCTATTGGGGGTCCCTGTCATATGTTTTCTAATGGGGGGTCCCTGTCATATGTTTTCTAATGGGGGGGTCCCTGTCATATGTTTTCTAATGGGGGGTCCCTGTCATATGTTTTCTAATGGGGGTCCCTGGCATATGTTTTCTAATGGGGGGGTCCCTGTCATATGTTTTCTAATGGGGGGTCCCTGGCATATGTTTTCTAATGGGGGGGGTCCCTGTCATATGTTTTCTAATGGGGGGTCCCTGGCATATGTTTTCTAATGGGGGGGGTCCCTGTCATATGTTTTCTAATGGGGGGTCCCTGGCATATGTTTTCTAATGGGGGTCCCTGTCATATGTTTTCTAATGGGGGTCCCTGTCATATGTTTTCTAATGGGGGTCCCTGTCATATGTTTTCTAATGGGGGTCCCTGGCATATGTTTTCTAATGGGGGTCCCTGTCATATGTTTTCTAATGGGGGGTCCCTGTCATATGTTTTCTAATGGGGGGTCCCTGTCATATGTTTTCTAATGGGGGGTCCCTGTCATATGTTTTCTAATGGGGGGTCCCTGTCATATGTTTTCAATGGGGGGTCCCTGGCATATGTTTTCTAATGGGGGTCCCTGTCATATGTTTTCTAATGGGGGGTCCCTGTCATATGTTTTCTAATGGGGGGTCCCTGTCATATGTTTTCTAATGGGGGGTCCCTGTCATATGTTTTCTAATGGGGGGTCCCTGTCATATGTTTTCAATGGGGGGTCCCTGTCATATGTTTTCTATTGGGGGTCCCTGTCATATGTTTTCTAATGGGGGGTCCCTGTCATATGTTTTCTAATGGGGGGGTCCCTGTCATATGTTTTCTAATGGGGGGTCCCTGTCATATGTTTTCTAATGGGGGTCCCTGGCATATGTTTTCTAATGGGGGGGTCCCTGTCATATGTTTTCTAATGGGGGGGTCCCTGTCATATGTTTTCTATTGGGGGTCCCTGTCATATGTTTTCTAATGGGGGGTCCCTGTCATATGTTTTCTAATGGGGGGGTCCCTGTCATATGTTTTCTAATGGGGGGTCCCTGTCATATGTTTTCTAATGGGGGTCCCTGGCATATGTTTTCTAATGGGGGGGTCCCTGTCATATGTTTTCTAATGGGGGGGTCCCTGTCATATGTTTTCTATTGGGGGTCCCTGTCATATGTTTTCTAATGGGGGGTCCCTGTCATATGTTTTCTAATGGGGGGGTCCCTGTCATATGTTTTCTAATGGGGGGTCCCTGTCATATGTTTTCTAATGGGGGGTCCCTGTCATATGTTTTCTAAAGGGGGTCCCTGTCATGTTTTCTAATGGGGGGTCCCTGTCATATGTTTTCTAATGGGGGGGTCCCTGTCATATGTTTTCTAATGGGGGTCCCTGTCATATGTTTTCTAATGGGGGTCCCTGTCATATGTTTTCTAATGGGGGTCCCTGGCATATGTTTTCTAATGGGGGGGTCCCTGGCATATGTTTTCTAATGGGGGGGTCCCTGTCATATGTTTTCTAATAGGGGTCCCTGGCATATGTTTTCTAATGGGGGTCCCTGTCATATGTTTTCTAATGGGGGGTCCCTGTCATATGTTTTCTAATGGGGGGGTCCCTGGCATATGTTTTCTAATGGGGGGGTCCCTGTCATATGTTTTCTAATAGGGGTCCCTGGCATATGTTTTCTAATGGGGGTCCCTGTCATATGTTTTCTAATGGGGGTCCCTGTCATATGTTTTCTAATGGGGGTCCCTGTCATATGTTTTCTAATAGGGGTCCCTGTCATATGTTTTCTAATGGGGGGGTCCCTGTCATATGTTTTCTAATGGGGGTCCCTGTCATATGTTTTCTAATGGGGGTCCCTGTCATATGTTTTCTAATGGGGGTCCCTGTCATATGTTTTCTAATGGGGGGGTCCCTGTCATATGTTTTCTAATGGGGGGGTCCCTGTCATATGTTTTCTAATGGGGGTCCCTGGCATATGTTTTCTAATGGGGGTCCCTGTCATATGTTTTCTAATGGGGGTCCCTGTCATATGTTTTCTAATGGGGGTCCCTGTCATATGTTTTCTAATGGGGGTCCCTGTCATATGTTTTCTAATGGGGGGGTCCCTGTCATATGTTTTCTAATGGGGGGGGGGGTCCCTGTCATATGTTTTCTAATGGGGGTCCCTGACATATGTTTTCTAATGGGGGTCCCTGTCATATGTTTTCTAATGGGGGGTCCCTGTCATATGTTTTCTAATGGGGGGTCCCTGTCTTATGTTTTCTAATGGGGGGGGTCCCTGTCATATGTTTTCTAATGGGGGTCCCTGTCATATGTTTTCTAATGGGGGTCCCTGGCATATGTTTTCTAATGGGGGTCCCTGGCATATGTTTTCTAATGGGGGGTTTCCTGTCATATGTTTTCTAATGGGGGTCCCTGTCATATGTTTTCTAATGGGGGTCCCTGTCATATGTTTTCTAATGGGGGGTCCCTGGCATATGTTTTCTAATGGGGGGGTCCCTGTCATATGTTTTCTAATGGGGGGTCCCTGTCATATGTTTTCTAATGGGGGTCCCTGTCATATGTTTTCTAATCCAGACAACAGTCTTGTCAAAACTCGACTATTGTAACTCCCTCCTTACTGGCCTACCAGCATGTGCACTTAAGCCTCTCCAGCTGATCCAAAATGCAGCAGCTCGCTTGGTCTTCAACCAGCCAAAATTCTCACATGTCTCCCCCCTGCTCCGCTCCCTCCACTGGCTCCCGGTCGCTGCCCGCACAGAATACAAAACTCTGATGCTGGCATTCAAAGCAACCAAAGGTATGGCTCCCCCATATCTTACAAGTATGATTGAACCCTACAAACCCTCCCGCGCACTCAGATCAGCCAACGCAGGGAAACTGGAAGTACCCTCACTAAAAACGCCGGGACAACGCTCCACACGTCCCAAACTCTTCTCCCTTCTGGCTCCAAAACTGTGGAATGCACTTCCCATTGCAGTCAGAACTGCAGCATCACTCCCAATCTTCCGCCGTAGCCTGAAAACCCACCTTTTCAGACTCCATCATGGCCCATAGCACTTACCCTAACCCCTTAGATAGAATTTCTGTTGGCTTAGATAGCATTTGACTTAGACTTATAGCATGTTATGTAGACAGCACTATAATTGTATTGTATATAGTCATAGCACGCCATAGTACATATGTATAGCATAGTAGTGAATATGTATAGTTCATTATGTATAGTGTATGTATAGTTTCATCATATAGATATTCCACTGTTACCTTCTTAGCTTACGCATGTTTCATGATAAATGCTTTTATGTGATGTATTCCCATGCTTTTGTTCTTGCCTAAATGTAAGTCGCTCTGGATTAAGAGCGTCTGCTAAATGCCTAAATTGTAAATTGTAAATTGTAATGGGGGTCCCTGTCATATGTTTTCTAATGGGGGGTCCCTGTCATATGTTTTCTAATGGGGGTCCCTGTCATATGTTTTCTAATGGGGGTCCCTGTCATATGTTTTCTAATGGGGGGTCCCTGTCATATGTTTTCTAATGGGGGGTCCCTGGCATATGTTTTCTAATGGGGGGGGTCCCTGTCATATGTTTTCTAATGGGGGGTCCCTGTCATATGTTTTCTAATGGGGGTCCCTGGCATATGTTTTCTAATCGGGGGGTCCCTGGCATATGTTTTCTAATGGGGGGGGTCCCTGTCATATGTTTTCTAATGGGGGGTCCCTGGCATATGTTTTCTAATGGGGGGTCCCTGTCATATGTTTTCTAATGGGGGGGTCCCTGTCATATGTTTTCTAATGGGGGGTCCCTGTCATATGTTTTCTAATGGGGGGTCCCTGTCATGTTTTCTAATGTGGGTCCCTGGCATATGTTTTCTAATGGGGGGGTCCCTGTCATATGTTTTCTAATGGGGGGTCCCTGTCATGTTTTCTAATGGGGGGGTCCCTGTCATATGTTTTCTAATGGGGGGTCCCTGTCATATGTTTTCTAATGGGGGGTCCCTGGCATATGTTTTCTAATGGGGGGTCCCTGTCATATGTTTTCTAATGGGGGGTCCCTGTCATATGTTTTCTAATGGGGGGTCCCTGGCATATGTTTTCTAATGGGGGTCCCTGTCATATGTTTTCTAATGGGGGTCCCTGTCATATGTTTTCTAATGGGGGGTCCCTGTCATATGTTTTCTAATGGGGGGTCCCTGTCATATGTTTTCTAATGGGGGGTCCCTGGCATATGTTTTCTAATGGGGGGTCCCTGTCATATGTTTTCTAATGGGGGTCCCTGTCATATGTTTTCTAATGGGGGTCCCTGTCATATGTTTTCTAATGGGGGGTCCCTGTCATATGTTTTCTAATGGGGGTCCCTGTCATATGTTTTCTAATGGGGGGTCCCTGTCATATGTTTTCTAATAGGGGTCCCTGTCATATGTTTTCTAATGGGGGGGTCCCTGGCATATGTTTTCTAATGGGGGTCCCTGGCATATGTTTTCTAATGGGGGGTCCCTGTCATATGTTTTCTAATGGGGGTCCCTGTCATATGTTTTCTAATGGGGGGTCCCTGGCATATGTTTTCTAATGGGGGGTCCCTGGCATATGTTTTCTAATGGGGGGTCCCTGTCATATGTTTTCTAATGGGGGTCCCTGTCATATGTTTTCTAATGGGGGGTCCCTGTCATATATTTTCTAATGGGGGGTCCCTGTCATATATTTTCTAATGGGGGGTCCCTGGCATATGTTTTCTAATGGGGGGTCCCTGTCATATGTTTTCTAATGATTAACCCATTCTGACCTGAGATCAGATTCATACGAGGTTTCCACTGGACACACACTGGTCTGATTAACCCATTCTGACCTGAGATCAGATTCATACGAGGTTTCCACTGGACAACACACTGGTCTGATTAACCCATTCTGACCTGAGATCAGATTCATACGAGGTTTCCACTGGACACACACTGGTCTGATTAACCCATTCTGACCTGAGATCAGATTCATACGAGGTTTCCACTGGACACACACTGGTCTGATGAACCCATTCTGACCTGAGATCAGATTCATACGAGGTTTCCACTGGACACACACACACTGGTCTGATTAATAAATAAAATCGTCGATAATGTGCGGAAATCTGTGAGATTATAAAATCAGAAACTTCTTAGATTATAACGTCAGAAAATTGCCCCCGCCCCCCCCCCCCCCCCCCCCCCCCCCGCCCCCACCTAACCCTTCGTATACAATCATCACTACATGACCAAAACATATCTGTCAATCATTATGACCAAAACATATCTGTCAATCATTACACACGCCGGGTTTCTGTTTTTGGTCAAAGTTTTGAAGTTGCTGATAGTGTGAACATGACAGTGGGGAGTTACGCAACACACACGCACACACACACACACACACACACACACACACACACACACACACACACACACACACACACACACACACACACACACACACACACACACACACACACACACACACACACCTGTGACCCGGCCCCCTCAGCAGAACTGTCCCAAAACTCCAAGGTCCAACGACTGTCTCGTTCAGTTAACTCTTCGTCGACAGACACGACAGAACATCTCTTCTGACTGCTAAGCAGGTATGGGACGCACACACACACACACACACACACACACACACACACACACACACACACACACACACACACACACACACACACACACACACATGCACACACGCACACACGCACGCACGCTTATTTTACTATTCATGTTCATTTAATTGTCGTTTCAAAATGCAATTCTTTGCGAGGAGATAAGTCTGAAAACCCACCTTTTCAGACTCCATCATGGCCCATAGCACTTACCCTACCCCCTTAGATAGCATTTCTGTTGGCTTAGATAGCATTTGATACAGACTTATAGCATGTTATGTAGACAGCACTATAACTGTATTGTATGTAGTCATAGCACGTCATAGTACATATGTATAGCATAGTAGTATACATGTATAGTTTATATGTATAGCTTCATTATATAGATATTCCACTGTTACTTTCTTAGCTTACGCATGTTTCTTGATAAATGTTTTTATGTGATGTATTCCCATGCTTTTTGTTCTTGCTTAATGTAAATCGCTCTGGATTAAGAGCGTCTGATAAATGCCTAAATTGTAAATTGTATGAAGAGAGTATTCAGATTAAGATAAGTATTCAGACCGTGAATCTGAAACACATTGCATACTGTACACACTACTGTACAATACTGTACTGTACTGTACTGTACATGGCTTTGCTTCTGGGGAGGAACGACATCTTTTCAGACGGAGGTCAATATTTTGAGGACCACAGGAAACAGGTTTCTCAGAAAACTGTCATGATTTAGAAGACATTTTGTAGAATCAGTTCTTCACGTCTAAATTATTTGGTCCAAATGGGTTCATAAAATGCTCCAGTTTGTCCAGCAAGGGACTTAAATCCCGTTTTTTTATTTAAATCACATTCCTGTTCAATTGATGTTAAATATAGCGTTTTTAACCTGAGTGAACCTCATTGACAGAAATATTGACATATAGGCTATAATATTGACAGAATTAATTCTAGACGTGTATTGGGACGACCCCATGCGACCTCTGGGCGTGTCCAGGTCACAAAACAACCATGGGGTCAAAGGTCACAGTTCAAAATAATGTGGCACGAGGCGACACGGTTTTGTTTGTTTTGTAGATCTGATATTAGTTTGTTTTGTAGATTTGATATTAGTTTGTTTTGTAGATCTGATATTAGTTTGTTTTGTAGATCTGATATTAGTTTGTTTTGTAGATCTGATATTTGTTTGTTTTGTAGATCTGATATTAGTTTGTTTTGTAGATCTGATATTTGTTATGCTTTTTGAATTTGAATCCTGGAAAAAAAAGTTGAAGAGTTTGTGTAAACATGATGACGTCGACAGAGGTCTGAAGGGGTTAGACATTTGTGCAGGTGGAGCGAAATGCCTTCACGACTGACGACCTATGTCGCGACGTATATTTTTCCGTCGCAACGTATATTCGAGTACGTCCTGGCGTAAATATCAATTCGTCCCGGCAGAACGGACTCGTCGCGGCTATATCTACCCGTTTGCGACCTAGTAGTTTGACTATTCTTTTACGTCGCGACAGAACGGGACACGTCACGGCTATATCTACCCTTCTCGACGTAAAAGGTAATTCGTTGTGGCGTGTGTGGACTCGTCGCAACAGAACGGAACTCGTCGCGGCTATATCTACCCTTCTCGACGTAAAAGGTAATTCGTTGTGGCGTGTGTGGACTCGTCGCAACAGAACGGAACCCGTTGTGGCGTGAGCTGGCCTCGTCGCGACAGAACGTGACTCGTCGCGGCTATATCTACCCGTTTGCGACGTAATGGTTGACTTTGTTATATGCCCGGTGCGCGGTGCCCTGCGCGGTGCCCTGCGCTGCCCTACGCCCACCGCGTGCACCTTGCCGGTCCGCCCTGCGCCCTGTGGCCTGGCACGTGTGCACGTGTGCCAGGCCACCGCGTGCACCTTGCCGGTCCGTGGAGCCCTTCGCCGTCCCCAGGCGACCCTGGGGACGGCGAAGGGCTCCAGAGCTGTCACATGCCCACCGAAAATAGCAGATCTACCAGCTCCTCTCCTACATACGGGATGGCCCGACCCGCGTCTGTGGACCCCTGGGGGGGTGTGTGTGTGAGCGTCTGAGCTCCTATCTGTGTGCCTCCCCCCCCCCCCCCCCCCCACCCCATGTGGACCCTTGCAGGGGGGGGGTCGGGGGGTCCCCCTATGCACTTTGTGTAGATGCTGCGTATCGCCTCATACTGAAAAAATTACTATTTTACGCACAGCGCAAGGCAATATGTGATTACGATCGTCCTTCTGGGGGGGGGGGGGGGGGGGGGGGGGGGGGGCTGGCCTACACAATAGATAACCTACCCTGGCCAACACAATAGATAACCTACAAGGACATATGAATTTAATTTATATACACGGCTATATTAATTTAGCCGATCATCAAAGCTCACCGCGCTCGTATAGCGCATTGACTGTCTGTCTGTCTGTCTGTCTGTCTGTCTGTCTGTCTGTCTGTCTGTCTGTCTGTCTGTCTGTGTCTCAATGACTTGCCTTAGGCGGATAATATAGACTACAAGTACTTTATTAAAGTAAAGTAAAAGAGTGCGTTCTCATTGCGTTCTCTGCGTCGTAGCGCATGCAGATAGGCAGATAGGGGGGGGGGCAGTTCTATAGGCAAGGGCAGAAGGTTCCTATAACGACAGTGGGTGCGTGCCCACCTTAGAGTAGCCTATATATTTTAAGGCACCCGCCCCGCAACTTATTATTATTGGCTTATTATTTTGCCACCAGCGGAGTTGACGGTTGACGCCGTTGTCTAGTATAGACTATAGGCCTGTGCCAGGATGATTTTAAATAAATATGTCTCTGTCTCTGCGTCTCTAGAGCTATAACATATATACTGTAGCACACATCATGTGTGACACATGTGCACACACACACACACACACACACACACACACACACACACACACACACACACACACACACACACACACACACACACACACACACACCGAGTACTAAGTATAAGTAGCATATAGGGTACGGCTCTAAAAACATTAAATACTGCGGGAGCATTACACTAAACAAAGTTGGATTTGTACATTGCAGAAACGTAACATAACGTAAGTGTTCTTATTATTGTCCGTCTGGGTTTTATAATGCAGTGTGAGTCCGCTCCGCGATAGCCGATCTGCAAGCTCACAACGCGTTGCGCTGATTGACAGTGCACGTGCAGCAGCTACTGTATAAAATTATATTTAAGTAGGCTACTTTTTTGTGTGACGTCTGTGTGTTATTGACTTCTTGTTCCTTAATGTGCAGGTTTATCAGAGCGATATAGTGCAGCTGTGAGTGAGTAGGCCTATAGCTGCTGCTGCTGCGTCCGTGCACCAATAGAGCGACCGCGGCAGCGGCACGTATGAAATATTAAATAAAAATATGTTGGGCTTCCGGGCGTCCGTTTCTGGACTGTACCAACGGGCTTAGGGCCGGACGGTCCCTTAACTCCACGGGCCCCTATATTTTAGGCCCGTGCAGGGCTCTAGTGTGTGTGTGTGTGTGTGTGTGTGTGTGTGTGTGTGTGTGTGTGTGTGTGTGTGTGTGTGTGTGTGTGTGTGTGTGTGTGTGTGTTAAATGTGGTCATTTAAATGTAGGCCTATTATATACACGCACCATACAAGCACCTATATTATATAATGTGTTATACAAATGGGCAATCAACATATAGCAGCACCCCCCACCAGCAGATGTATATAAACATGGAATTGCGCTATGATATTAAAATGGACTGAGCTGTGATTGTGCCGTACTGCGCCGGCCGGTGGCCACTGGCCTATTCTGCCATGCAGTATAAATGCATTATCATGCCTGTTGGTGAAATATAAACATCTAAAATGGTTCAGTAATAATTAGCATAAGTTATTATTAACGAAAAACATCTAATACTATTTTAAATTGGTCTAATAAAGTTAGTAACTAATCAGAAGCAGCAACCATTTTGTTTCAAACAACTATAGACCAATAAAATAGTAGGCTAGTATTTATGTTTTTCGTTAATAATAATACATGCTAATTATTATTGAACGGTAAGTACGCTGGTATGTACGCTAAGGTACACTATAAGCTTGTAGATCTGTTTATTTTAGTCAGAATCTCGTGTGTGTATGTGTGTGTGTGTGTGTGTGTGTGTGTGTGTGTGTGTGTGTGTGTGTGTGTGTGTGTGTGTGTGTGTGTGTGTGTGCGCGCGCACACACATCACATGTGCACACATGAGTGCTATATGTTATAGCTCTAGAGACGCAGAGACAGACATATTTATTTAAAATCATCCTGTCTCGCACGGCATATAGAGCCAATGAACGGAGCATACCCCCCCCCCCCCCCCCTCTCTCTCTCTCTCTCTCTCTCAGCACACGCTGTGCTGTGATATCAATCAGACGCAAATGATCATTGAGTAACGTTAGCTCTGACTCGCACATTATGTGAGATCACATAAAAGGCCTTTAATATAGCCACAGATCATATAGGAATAGGCTTGGGCACTACCCTACCATCTCTCTATAGTGGGGCACCGACGATCTGCAAGCTCACAACGCGCTGCATGTGGACGCAACACTTGGAGCTTGTAGATGCGCACCACAGATCATACAGGGCGTGTGTTCCAGCTAACCCTATAGCATAACACACACACAAGCAACAGTATAGACATCTATTCATCATTATTTATTTCAAATCAAAATACAATGTAATGCTGCACCACTGTCATGAAGTTCGCACGCACACGCACACGCGACACACACACACACACACACACACACACACACACACACACACACACACACACACACACACACACACACACACACACACACACACACACACACACACACACACACACACACACACACACACACACACACACACACACACACACACACACACACACGTTTGCTTTCATTCGCTGTATGATACATTAGGCGATATAGACCCGCTGCGGCCCAGCGATAATCAACCGCTGTCCGCTGCGATGCGTGAGCTTGTAGATCAGATGCCGACAGACAGACAGACAGACAGACAGACAGACAGACAGACAGACAGACAGACAGACAGACAGACAGACAGACAGACAGACAGACAGACAGACAGACAGACAGACAGACAGACAGACAGACAGACAGACAGACATGAAATGAAATGGTTCAATAATAACACACACGAGATTCTGACAGAATGCGGCGGCATGCTTAAAATAAACAGATCTACAAGCTTATAGTGTATACCATAGCGTATACATACCAGCGTACTTACCGTTCAATAATAATTAGCATGCATTATTATTAACGAAAAACATAAATACTAGCCTACTATTTTATTGGTCTAGTTCAGTTGATTGAAACAAAAGTCATGGAATTCAATTGCCTACATTCAGTATAGGCCTGGTTTTGATATAATGATGCAGGGAGATTTTCTGAGCCAGTCCGTGCCATGTCATTTTTTCAGATTAATATTTAAATCTTTAGTTGGAAGAATGCAATAGCATATCATAAGTGTTGACCATAATGGGACGGTTGGAACCAAATGAACCCCCGACGGCCGGCGCTATTCAGCTATAAGGCCTATAAACGATATGGCCATACAAATATGGTTATGTGGTGGTCTGTGACATGTCTGCGTGCGTGCGTGCGTGAAAGAAAGACAGAATACGACGCAATGACATGTCAAATTGTCAATTGTAGATCAGCTGCTTGTTATTTAAGTAGGCTAATATGAAGGCAGCGTCTCCGCAAACGTGGACACCCGTGGCCCCCCTTGATCCCCAAGGGTCCACGGTGACCCGTACCGCCCGGGGGTCCCCGGACCCGTTTGGGCGGCCCGTCAGGTGGTTTTCGAGCTTGTGGATTTGTATTTTTAATATTGCTTGTCAAACGTTTAAGGCATATAGCCTATTTAATCTGATTGGTATAGCTCTGCATGGTTGCTGCTTCTGATAGCCTACTAACTTTACGCACGCATGCGACACACACACACACACACACACACACACACACACACACACACACACACACACACTAGAGCCCTGCACGGGCCTAAAATATAGGGGCCCGTGGAGTTAAGGGACCGTCCGGCCCTAAGCCCGTTGGTACAGTCCAGAAACGGACGCCCGGAAGCCCAACATATTTTTATTTAATATTTCAAGCATACGTGCCGCTGCCGCGGTCGCTCTATTGGTGCACGGACGCAGCAGCAGCAGCTATAGGCCTACTCACTCACAGCTGCACTATATCGCTCTGATAAACCTGCACATTAAGGAACAAGAAGTCAATAACACACAGACGTCACACAAAAAAGTAGCCTACTTAAATATAATTCTATACAGTAGCTGCTGCACGTGCACTGTCAATCAGCGCAACGCGTTGTGAGCTTGCAGATCGGC
>NC_139717.1:1259762-1332262 GCF_964188405.1 Protomyctophum parallelum
GGTTCAGTGTTAAATGAAGACATCGTATTCTCACCTAGCAGTGTTCCCCGTGCGCGTCGCCAAAGCCTCTCTGGTAGTGTTCATACGGTCTGTAGAACAACACCGTGCCATCCATCCGTTTCTGGAACACCTGAGAGAGAGGAGAAGAGAGAGAGAGAGAGAGAGAGAGAGAGAGAGAGAGAGAGAGAGAGAGAGAGAGAGAGAGAGAGAGAGAGAGAGAGAGAGAGAGAGAGAGAGAGAGAGAGAGAGAGAGAGAGAGAGAGAGAGAGAGAGAGAGAGAGAGAGAGAGAGAGAGGGAGAGGGAGAGGGAGAGGGAGGGAGGAGAGAGAGAGAGAGAGGGAGAGTTAACTGTTGGCGATGGTTTTCCAGATCATTCACTGAACCAGTGATTTTGGCAGCAAATTTCTATTTTAGTTTTAGTCGTAGACTAATTCTCAGTTTTCATTTAGTTTTAGTCACATTTTTGTCACACTGGAATGTCTTAGTGTTCTTCTATAGTTTTAGTCGACTAAATATCATGCGATTTTAGTCGACTAAATCTACAGTTGATTTAGTCGACTAAAATGTATTTTTGCGGGCCTTGATGCCGTCATAATGACTGATTTTACACTTTTACAAGCTGCGACGCGTTGTGAGCTTTTTTCAGCATGCAACTAATTGTAAAATGACTTATACTTGTCCACTATAGTCCCTTCCTAACATTTTAGTCTAGTTTTTATTTGTATAAAAATATAGTGACGAAATTGTCACTATATTTATCCTACCCTATAGGGGACACGGGGAGAACATGTGAGGGTACCTACCCTAGGGGACACGGGGAGAACATGTGAGGGTACCTACCCTAGGGGACACGGGGAGAACATGTGAGGGTACCTACCCTAGGGGACACGGGGAGAACATGTGAGGGTACCTACCCTAGGGGACACGGGGAGAACATGTGAGGGTACCTACCCTAGGGGACACGGGGAGAACATGTGAGGGTACCTACCCTAGGGGACACGGGGAGAACATGTGAGGGTACCTACCCTAGGGGACACGGGGAGAACATGTGAGGGCACCTACCCTAGGGGACACGGGGAGAACATGTGAGGGTACCTACCCTAGGGGACACGGGGAGAACATGTGAGGGCACCTACCCTAGGGGACACGGGGAGAACATGTGAGGGTACCTACCCTAGGGGACACGGGGAGAACATGTGAGGGTACCTACCCTAGGGGACACGGGGAGAACATGTGAGGGTACCTACCCTAGGGGACACAGGGAGAACATGTGAGGGTACCTACCCTAGGGGACACGGGGAGAACATGTGAGGGTACCTACCTTAGGGGACACGGGGAGAACATGTGAGGGTACCTACCTTAGGGGACACGGGGAGAACATGTGAGGGTACCTACCCTAGGGGACATGGGGAGAACATGTGAGGGTACCTACCCTAGGGGACACGGGGAGAACATGTGAGGGTACCTACCCTAGGAGACACGGGGAGAACATGTGAGGGTACCTACCCTAGGGGACACGGGGAGAACATGTGAGGGTACCTACCCTAGGGGACACGGGGAGAACATGTGAGGGTACCTACCCTAGGGGACACGGGGAGAACATGTGAGGGTACCTACCCTAGGGGACACGGGGAGAACATGTGAGGGTACCTACCCTAGGGGACACGGGGAGAACATGTGAGGGTACCTACCCTAGGGGACACGGGGAGAACATGTGAGGGTACCTACCCTAGGGGACACGGGGAGAACATGTGAGGGTACCTACCCTAGGGGACACGGGGAGAACATGTGAGGGTACCTACCCTAGGGGACACGGGGAGAACATGTGAGGGTACCTACCCTAGGGGACACGGGGAGAACATGTGAGGGTACCTACCCTAGGGGACACGGGGAGAACATGTGAGGGTACCTACCCTAGGGGACACGGGGAGAACATGTGAGGGTACCTACCCTAGGGGACACGGGGAGAACATGTGAGGGTACCTACCCTAGGGGACACGGGGCGAACATGTGAGGGTACCTACCCTAGGGGACACGGGGAGAACATGTGAGGGTACCTACCCTAGGGGACACGGGGAGAACATGTGAGGGTACCTACCCTAGGGGACACGGGGAGAACATGTGAGGGTACCTACCCTAGGGGACATGGGGAGAACATGGCAAAAAAAGGCAATGAACACAATGTTTTGGGCCGATCAAATAATTTGAAAGAAGAAAATAAAGGCAGGAGACAACACTATTTGTTTTGTTTTTCTTCTTATAAATTATTTGATCGGCCCCAAAACATTGTGTTCATTGACATGATTTGTCACGATCCGAGTTGGCTTTGTCCGCGGCGTAACCGTCTTTAAATAAATACTATAATCAGACCCAGTGTGTGTCCAGTGGAAACCTCGTATGAATCTGATCTCAGGTCAGAATGGGTTATAATCAGACCAGTGTGTGTCTCCAGTGGAAAGCGCGTATGAATCTGATCTCAGGTCAGAATGGGTTAAGAAAAGCGTATGGGGCAAAATGCATTGGGATTCATTTCCTGGGCCTCTCGTCGTTCTGAAAGGGTGGCGGGACTGCGACACTCTATCACTGTAAATCCCTGGAACATGTGACACGTTTAAACCTAAACAACATGTGTGTAATAATAAAATGCCAAGTGTTTATTAATGGTCATAAAATACAGTAGAACACGAGTTCACTCAAACACCTCACCAGAACACCTAGTGTTTGAATTCTAAACACCTATAATATGACTGACTTTGATTGTAAAAACTAAACACGTTTATGTGTTTAAAAAGTGTTACGGGCGATTAAACATGTTCTTCTGTTTATAATCTAAACACTGCTGTGACACGTTTAAAAAGTGTTACAAATATGTGTTTAAAACAGTTTCTAACCTAAACGCTTGGGTTTAGTGTGTGGACATTAGGTTTAGTGTGTGGACATTAGGTTTAGTGTGTGGACATTAGGTTTAGTGTGTGGACATTAAGTTTAGTGTGTGGACATTAGGTTTAGTGTGTGGACATTAGGTTTAGTGTGTGGACATTAGGTTTAGTGTGTGGACATTAGGTTTAGTGTGTGGACATTAGGTTTAGTGTGTGGACATTAGGTTTGGTGTGTGGACATTAGGTTTAGTGTGTGGACATTAGGTTTAGTGTGTGGACATTAGGTTTAGTGTGTGGACATTAGGTTTAGTGTGTGGACATTAGGTTTAGTGTGTGGACATTAGGTTTAGTGTGTGGACATTAGGTTTGGTGTGTGGACATTAGGTTTAGTGTGTGGACATTAGGTTTAGTGTGTGGACATTAGGTTTAGTGTGTGGACATTAGGTTTAGTGTGTGGACATTAGGTTTAGTGTGTGGACATTAGGTTTAGTGTGTGGACATTAGGTTTAGTGTGTGGACATTAGGTTTAGTGTGTGGACATTAGGTTTGGTGTGTGGACATTAGGTTTAGTGTGTGGACATTAGGTTTAGTGTGTGGACATTAGGTTTAGTGTGTGGACATTAGGTTTAGTGTGTGGACATTAGGTTTAGTGTGTGGACATTAGGTTTAGTGTGTGGACATTAGGTTTAGTGTGTGGACATTAGGTTTAGTGTGTGGACATTAGGTTTAGTGTGTGGACTTTAGGTTTGGTGTGTGGACATTAGGTTTAGTGTGTGGACATTAGGTTTAGTGTGTGGACATTAGGTTTGGTGTGTGGACATTAGGTTTGGTGTGTAGACATTAGACGTGTCCTTTACCGTCCACTTCCCTCCGTCCGTGTCCATGTCGCAGTAGACCTCCACGGCCGTCTGGTTCTCGTCGGGGTAGATGTTGTAGACGCCGCTGGGCGCGCCGTGGTCCAGGAAGTAGACGTCCTCACAGTCCCTGGGCAGGGCACTGCCACTCCCAGCCACCGGGGGCAGCAGCAGGCAGCACAGCAGGAGCACGGCTTGGTGGAGTGGCTTTATAAAGACATATAAATATAAATATAATAAATATAATAAATATAATAAATATAATAAATATAAATAAATATAACCACCGGGGGCAGCAGCAGGCAGCACAGCAGGAGCACGGCTTGGTGGAGTGGCTTTATAAAGACATATAAATATAAATATAATAAATATAAATAAATATAACCACCGGGGGCAGCAGCAGGCAGCACAGCAGGAGCACGGCGTGGTGGAGTGGCTTTATAATAAAGACATAATGCAAAACCAAAAAACGGTGTATTTGTTTTTGCTGGTCCGCTGTTATACGATGGTCACAGTTACGCTGGTCACAGTTACGATGGTCACGCGCACAGTTACGATGTCGTCACCTTCTTAAAGGAGAATTCCATGCTAGAATGCTTTCTTATCTTACTTACCTTTCTTTGTAGTTGTTACGTTCCCACCAAAGAGGTCCAGGTGTTTTTTAGTGCAAAGACTCCTTATTGGCTGTTTCCCCTACCATAAGCCCTCAATGAATTGCATTGAATTGAATGGGAATTGAATGGGGCTATGGGGTGTTGTGCTAATTCGCTTTTTTCCATCAAAAGAAGTAGTAAAGTGTGCCGCTTGGGTTATTTACATTATGAAGAGAGGATATATACAAAAAAAATATAATTTTGAGCGATGGAAATAAGCGAATTAGCACAACACCCCATAGCCCCATTCAATTCCCATTCAATTCAATGCAATTCATTTAGGGCTTAATGCTTATGGTAGGGGAAATAGCCAATAAGAAGCTTTTGCACAAAATAACACCTGGACCTCTTTGGTGGGGACGTAACAACTACAAAGAAAGGTAAGAAAGCCTTTTAGTATGGAATTCTCCTTTAAAATAATAGCCTACAACATAGGCCCTATACTACATCATTACATTTTATTCGTTAAAAAACATAGTGAGAGACTGTGTACCAATTTGCGTGATGTTTGGACACAATCTGTAGGTGTACTGTGCAAAAACTTGTTTTACACAAAGCGGCCTCCTGGTGGCGCTATAACAGGCCGTTCTGGAAATTTTGGGGCAGAGGTTCATCGTTGGCATCCAGGGAGTGTGTGTGCAAAATGTACTGTGCAAAAACTTGTTTTGCACAAAGCGGCCTCCTGGTGGCGCTATAACAGGCCGTTCTGGAAATTTTGGGGCAGAGGTTCATCGTTGGCATCCAGGGAGTGTGTGTGCAAAATTTGGCATCGACCAGGTTAACGGTGCCGGAGATTAGCTGCTCACGGACACACACACGGACACACGGACGGACACACACACGGACGGACGGACGGAGTGCAAAACATACTCTCCCGCCATGCCTTCGGCCTGGTGGAGACAATAAAACCCTCTCTCCTCATAATGTGTCAGTGAAACATTGTAAATAAAACCCTCTCCTCTCATAATGTGTCAGTGAAACATTGTAAATAAATCCCTCTCTCCTCATAATGTGTCAGTGAAACATTGTAAATAAATCCCTCTCTCCTCATAATGTGTCAGTGAAACATTGTAAATAAATCCCTCTCCTCTCATAATGTGTCAGTGAAACATTGTAAATAAATCCCTCGCCTCTCATAATGTGTCAGTGAAACATTGTAAATAAATCCCTCTCTCCTCATAATGTGTCAGTGAAACATTGTAAATAAAACCCTCTCCTCATAATATGTCAGTGAAACATTGTAAATAAATCCCTCTCTCCTCATAATGTGTCAGTGAAACATTGTAAATAAAACCCTCTCCTCTCATAATGTGTCAGTGAAACATTGTAAATAAATCCCTCTCCTCTCATAATGTGTCAGTGAAACATTGTAAATAAATCCCTCTCTCCTCATAATGTGTCAGTGAAACATTGTAAATAAATCCCTCTCTCCTCATAATGTGTCAGTGAAACATTGTAAATAAATCCCTCTCTCCTCATAATGTGTCAGTGAAACATTGTAAATAAATCCCTCTCCTCATAATGTGTCAGTAAAACATTGTAAATAAAACCCTCTCTCCTCATAATGTGTCAGTGAAACATTGTAAATAAATCCCTCTCTCCTCATAATGTGTCAGTGAAACATTGTAAATAAATCCCTCTCTCCTCATAATGTGTCAGTGAAACATTGTAAATAAATCCCTCTCTCCTCATAATGTGTCAGTGAAACATTGTAAATAAATCCCTCTCTCCTCATAATGTGTCAGTGAAACATTGTAAATAAATCCCTCTCTCCTCATAATGTGTCAGTGAAACATTGTAAATAAATCCCTCTCTCCTCATAATGTGTCAGTGAAACATTGTAAATAAATCCCTCTCCTCTCATAATGTGTCAGTGAAACATTGTAAATAAATCCCTCTCTCCTCATAATGTGTCAGTGAAACATTGTAAATAAAACCCTCTCCTCTCATAATGTGTCAGTGAAACATTGTAAATAAATCCCTCTCCTCTCATAATGTGTCAGTGAAACATTGTAAATAAATCCCTCTCTCCTCATAATGTGTCAGTGAAACATTGTAAATAAATCCCTCTCCTCATAATGTGTCAGTGAAACATTGTAAATAAAACCCTCTCCTCATAATGTGTCAGTGAAACATTGTAAATAAAACCCTCTCTCCTCATAATGTGTCAGTGAAACATTGTAAATAAATCCCTCTCTCCTCATAATGTGTCAGTGAAACATTGTAAATAAAACCCTCTCCTCTCATAATGTGTCAGTGAAACATTGTAAATAAAACCCTCTCTCCTCATAATGTGTCAGTGAAACATTGTAAATAAATCCCTCTCTCCTCATAATGTGTCAGTGAAACATTGTAAATAAATCCCTCTCCTCTCATAATGTGTCAGTGAAACATTGTAAATAAATCCCTCTCTCCTCATAATGTGTCAGTGAAACATTGTAAATAAATCCCTCTCCTCATAATGTGTCAGTGAAACATTGTAAATAAAACCCTCTCCTCATAATGTGTCAGTGAAACATTGTAAATAAAACCCTCTCTCCTCATAATGTGTCAGTGAAACATTGTAAATAAAACCCTCTCCTCATAATGTGTCAGTGAAACATTGTAAATAAATCCCTCTCCTCTCATAATGTGTCAGTGAAACATTGTAAATAAAACCCTCTCTCCTCATAATGTGTCAGTGAAACATTGTAAATAAAACCCTCTCTCCTCATAATGTGTCAGTGAAACATTGTAAATAAAACCCTCTCTCCTCATAATCGTAGTCTGAAAACCCACCTTTTCAGACTCCATCATGGCCCATAGCACTTACCCCACCCCCTTAGATAGCATTTCTGTAGACTTAGATAGCATTTGATACAGACTTATAGCATGTTATGTAGACAGCACTATAATTGCATTGTATGTAGTCATAGCACGCCATAGTACATATGTAAAACATAGTAGTATATATATATAGTTTATATGTATAGTCTCATAATATAGATATATTCCACTGTTACTTTCTTAGCTTACGCATGTTTCATGATAAATGCTTTTATGTGATGTATTCCCATGCTTTTTTGTTCTTGCTTAATGTAAGTCGCTCTGGATTAAGAGCGTCTGATAAATGCCTACATTGTAAATTGTAACGTCTCAGAGAAACAGCAGCTCTCTTACCATGCTGGTTGAGAGATGGAGAGGACAGCAGGGACAGGTCTGTGTGGCCGGCGGGGACGAGGACTCGGTGCAGAGTGGTGTTTATAACCGTGCTCATTATCAACCCTATAAATCGACCGTCTGACTCTGCAGGGTCACACGCCGCTCCCAGCAACATTAAGCGCTCCCGGGCGTACAGACAGGGGGAACTTTGGACCAACAACAAGCGCTCCCAGCCAGGCGTTTATACAGCCATAGGGGGGGGGGGGGGGACTTTGGACCGTACATACATTACACACGGAGATGGACTCCTGCTCGGTCGGCAGGTTTGTTTGTTTTCCCACGACCGCACCTCCATATAGATAGAGTTATATATAAACTAGACTAGAGAGCGCGGATTTGCCCCAGAGAAACACACGACCTAAATTTAACAAAATCAATGGCCAATGAAGGGCCCCATGAGCCCTTTTCAGGGCGTCAAACCCAGTACCACGCGGTCCAATTTCCCCAAAGGGCCCCTTAGAGCCAAGGGCCCATATGGGCCACGGCCCCACTGGCCCAATGGCTAATCTGTCCCTGACTCCTTCTATGAAGTCACCACAGTATCAACTTACACCTTCTGTGTGTCAGCCAGTGTACTTTAGCTGACAATATTCACTACATATTCATCAGGCCACTGACAATGAAGGGACAATTCAGAAACCAGTCTGTGTCTCATAGGAGGGCTGTGGGCAGTTCAGAAACCAGTCTGTGTCTCATAGGAGGGCTGTGGGCGGTTCAGAAACCAGTCTGTGTCTCATAGGAGGGCTGTGGGCAGTTCAGAAACCAGTCTATGTCTCATAGGAGGGCTGTGGGCGTTTCAGAAACCAGTCTGTGTCTCATAGGAGGGCTGTGGGCAGTTCAGAAACCAGTCTGTGTCTCATAGGAGGGCTGTGGGCGGTTCAGAAACCAGTCTGTGTCTCATAGGAGGGCTGTGGGCGTTTCAGAAACCAGTCTGTTTCTCATAGGAGGGCTGTGGGCAGTTCAGAAACCAGTCTGTGTCTCATAGGAGGGCTGTGGGCGGTTCAGAAACCAGTCTGTGTCTCATAGGAGGGCTGTGGGCAGTTCAGAAACCAGTCTGTGTCTCATAGGAGGGCTGTGGGCGGTTCAGAAACCAGTCTGTGTCTCATAGGAGGGCTGTGGGCAGTTCAGAAACCAGTCTGTTTCTCATAGGAGGGCTGTGGGCGGTTCAGAAACCAGTCTGTGTCTCATAGGAGGGCTGTGGGCAGTTCAGAAACCAGTCTGTGTCTCATAGGAGGGCTGTGGGCGTTTCAGAAACCAGTCTGTGTCTCATAGGAGGGATGTGGGCAGTTCAGAAACCAGTCTGTGTCTCATAGGAGGGCTGTGGGCGGTTCAGAAACCAGTCTGTGTCTCATAGGAGGGCTGTGGGCGTTTCAGAAACCAGTCTGTTTCTCATAGGAGGGCTGTGGGCAGTTCAGAAACCAGTCTGTGTCTCATAGGAGGGCTGTGGGCGGTTCAGAAACCAGTCTGTGTCTCATAGGAGGGCTGTGGGCAGTTCAGAAACCAGTCTGTGTCTCATAGGAGGGCTGTGGGCGGTTCAGAAACCAGTCTGTGTCTCATAGGAGGGCTGTGGGCAGTTCAGAAACCAGTCTGTGTCTCATAGGAGGGCTGTGGGCGGTTCAGAAACCAGTCTGTGTCTCATAGGAGGGCTGTGGGCAGTTCAGAAACCAGTCTGTGTCTCATAGGAGGGCTGTGGGCGTTTCAGAAACCAGTCTGTGTCTCATAGGAGGGCTGTGGGCAGTTCAGAAACCAGTCTGTGTCTCATAGGAGGGCTGTGGGCGGTTCAGAAACCAGTCTGTGTCTCATAGGAGGGCTGTGGGCGTTTCAGAAACCAGTCTGTTTCTCATAGGAGGGCTGTGGGCAGTTCAGAAACCAGTCTGTGTCTCATAGGAGGGCTGTGGGCGGTTCAGAAACCAGTCTGTGTCTCATAGGAGGGCTGTGGGCAGTTCAGAAACCAGTCTGTGTCTCATAGGAGGGCTGTGGGCGGTTCAGAAACCAGTCTGTGTCTCATAGGAGGGCTGTGGGCAGTTCAGAAACCAGTCTGTGTCTCATAGGAGGGCTGTGGGCGGTTCAGAAACCAGTCTGTGTCTCATAGGAGGGCTGTGGGCAGTTCAGAAACCAGTCTGTCTCATAGGAGAGCTGTGGGCAGTTCAGAAACCAGTCTGTGTCTCATAGGAGGGCTGTGGGCAGTTCAGAAACCAGTCTGTGTCTCATAGGAGAGCTGTGGGCGGTTCAGAAACCAGCCTGTGTCTCATAGGAGGGCTGTGGGCAGTTCAGAAACCAGGCTGTGTCTCATAGGAGGGCTGTGGGCAGTTCAGAAACCGTCCACCAGTGACATCATCGATGGGGAATCCAAGCTAATAGAAACCGCAGGCTTTCTATTTCTAAAAGTTGCAATGCGATATTGGAAGCCATAATATCGCGATAATACAAATCTATTTTGTTTTTAGTTCAATGTTTGTTTTAAAAACGCCATTGACAATGAAAGGAAAATGTACGTAATTTTGTCCCCTAACACAAACATTAAATCCCATTAACAATAAAGGGAATTGATGTTTAATTTTGACACCGTTTGTTTTACATCATCATTACATCACCTAATCAACATGAGTTAGACTTTAATATATTAGCGCCCCTCACTTCTTTTTATCTCCAAATAATCTTTGGAGAAATCTGTGATGATGTCACTGGTGGAAAGGTTTCTGAACTGCCCACAGTCCTATGAGACACAGGCCCAATCCCAATCCACTCCCTTGCTGACTCAATGAGCCCTCACTGACTTAGCTGCGCGTTCATGTGAAGTCTGCGAGGGCTTGAGGGATGTCCCATTTGAAATGGGTAAGTCAGTGAGGGGCTCAGCCCCGCCCCTTTATGTGCCCTTTGCCAAAGTCAGCGTCGATGCTGACTTTAGGCTGACTTTGGCAAATAAATTACCCACAGTTCATAGCGTTACCAGTGGAATGAGGGGGATCCTCCGAACGTCAATCATTTAGGTATGCAAATTAGTTATGTATCGCGATTAGAATGTCAACAAACAATAGTGCTTTCTCACTGTTCTCAAAAGGAGACGGAATGGAAGGATATAGGCTATATATTTAATAACAATAATAATATTAAGGGAAACATGATGAGAAATGACTAATGAGCAAAGTAAAAGAATATGGAAATGAAATGTATAATGCACATTATTATATATGAATATTACAACTCATATCACACAGGAAAGTGTATTTATTAAACTAATAATAAAACGACCATCTTAAATACTAAAATATACATGATAGACATGTATAAATAGGCCAAGCATGTAGGTAGGCACTGGCTGTGAATGAGAACAGTTTGTATAAAGTGATGCAAAATGTCATGAATGGCGGACTCATCTTCAAAGTGCTGTCCCATTTCTTTCACAACAATTTGGAGCCCTTGCAGCCTCTCACCCTCAAGCACTTACAGCTGACGTCATTAAAGTCAACGAGGGTCCAGGGCTCAGGGCTTGAGGGAGGCAATTGGGATTGGGCCACAGACCGAGTAGAAATAAAAGTGGTATTTTATCATGAACATAATTAGGACCAATCATATGAAGATCCTTTGATATATAAATGTCTAATGTGAGATATAAAACATATTTAGTAATATACATTAATCAATTCATGACTTTGTCTGATATTATGAAACATTCCCCTTCACTCATCACTGATGTTGTAGTTTTAGAGTTCCGCCACAAGAGGGCACTGCTGCACCACTAACAGAATTCAAATATTTGAAGCGGAGTAAAAAGTACACTTAAAGACGTGGCTTCTTCTAAGTAGAAGTACCAGGAATGGAAACAAAGTAAAGAATAACATAATACAATTACTTCGAAGCTGTACTTAAATTAGAAATACTTAAAGTAAGTAAATGTAGTTATTAGTTATTAGTTATTACCCTCCACTGCATAAGCACTGTCCGCATTGCCATGATGATGATTACTCTAAACGGAACTAACACACGACAAGCCTTGTTTCCCGCACGGACCGTTGACACCCTAGTGACAGGAAAAACACGTCACGTCACATCCGGTAGTTCTGCAAGGCTAAAGCAACATGGCTGCGTTCGGAGGTAAGAAGATAGAATAGAAAGACAGAAAGACGTTTATTGTCCATTCTGCTGTGATGGCCTTATTGTAGTGATATCCGTGTCTTAATGTCCTTATTGAGGTGATATCTGTGAGCTGTAGACTGACTGCGGAGGCGCTTTTCACTGTGCAAACACCCTGTGTTTATTCACTCGACAGTATAATCATCATTGATATCTGATATGAATGACAGCTGCGTCAAGCTGTATCTTTCATTGAGCATTAATTAACATGACATCAACCAATAGGCTTTACGCCACAATATCTGTGTTTTAATGTCCTCATTGTAGTGATGTTGACATGTTGACATCTTGACTCAGAGCTAAGCATGCCAACCCTCCTGCGTTTTGCTGGAGAATCCTTTTTATTTATTGGCCCGTTTCTCCTGAAGCTATAGCTCTGCTCCAAAGCACCGAGTCATCCCAAGGGCATTAGGGCTCTAGTGGTTCCCAAAGTGGGGTCCGGGCCGGGGACCCCCAGGGGTACTTGAGGGAGTTCCAGGGGGGACCCAACTAAATGATCATTTGGAACCAAATGGACCCTTATGGGTCTGTAACTCATGTGTACACTCTCAGAGTTAAATTAGCATTGATTTGACAATATAAATTGGGGGTCCCAGAGATAGAAATGCTATCAAATGGGGTCCGTAGACTAATGCATGTCAAACTGAGGGTCCTTGAAATTAAACCGGTTGAAAATCACTGCTAGAGCTGTAACAATCTTCTCTTATGGGGGTCCCTGGCATGTCTTTTCAAATGGGGGTCCCTGGCATATCTTTTCAAATGGGGGTCCGCAGGCTAATTAGTGTCAATTTGGGGGTCCTTGACATGAAAAAGTTTGGGAACCAGTGCTCTAAAGGACTGTTATTATGTCCTGAGCCAGCATTATTGTCTCCACCAGGCCGAAGGCATGGGGAGAGAGTATGTTTTATTGTCTCCACCAGGCCGAAGGCATGGGGAGAGAGTATGTTTTATTGTCTCCACCAGGCCGAAGGCATGGGGAGAGAGTATGTTTTGCACTCTGTCCGTCCGTGTGTGTGAATGAATGAATGAATGAATTCTTATTTTCGTGTCTTGTCGTTAAGACTCATCCCTTACGGGATTATAAAACACCAACAACATAAATAAACAATATCACGTTCACTTCCCACACAGAAGTTACACCAAGTATTTGATCAAAACAAAAACAGAAATAAGCATTATCATAAAGTAAAATAAAAATACCTTGACGTAGCTCATGATACAACGGGCAGTAGAAAAGAAAATGGAACTCATTCTCAATATCAATACCCAGTTCGTACAAGAGTGTCCTCTATTGCCCTCGCCCATGCACCTTTTACTGATACATCCCAGTTGAAATTCTTCCTAGGAACTCTGTTCTCTTCTCTGGCAGTCTATTAGTCGGTTCCATGAGGCCAGAGGTGTGTGTGCGGCTCTCCGTCCGTCTGTCCGTCTGTGAACAGCTAATCTCCAGCACCGTTGTCCCGGTCGATGCCAAATTTTGCACACACACTCCCTAGATGCCAACGATGAACCTCTGCCCCATTTTTTCACTCACCGGCCTGTTCTAGCGCCACCAGGAGGCCGGCTTTTGCAAAACACATTTCTTTATATTACTCGTACACATTTTGTCCATACATCACGCAATCTCGCTCTGGTGGCGCAAAGCGTAGCTACTTTTGTGAATTCAATAGTTTTATTAGGTTAATATTGCTATATGTTTGTAACCGTTTTAGAAAAGCAATAAGCCACTGGAGGCCCAGCTTACCGGGTATTTTACACTGGCTGGGAGAAGACCCTCCGCTGCGCGTCGGGTCTGCCTACGGCCCCAGCCAGTGTAAAATACCCGCTAACCTGAGACCTCTCGTGGCTTATTGCTTAAATCGGTGGTTGTAAACTATTTTCCTGTAAAGGACCCCAGAAATTATCTGTATTTGGCTGCCGACCCCCATCTGAAAACATGTTGTTCCAGCGACCCCCTCAAAGATTTGAGTTATTTTTCATGATTAAAAAAATTATAATAGCAGATCCACAAGCTCGTAAGCGTGACACTCGGTGCCGCGCTACGAGCTTGTAGATCTGCTATTTTTCAATAGCTAAAGTATAACACAGAAATAATATTGAAGTGTGTTTTAATCCACAGAAATGGGGGTGATGCCTGAGATCGCGCAGGCGGTGGAGGAGCTGGACTGGCTGTAAGTGATTGATTGATTGTTTGATTGATTGATTTCAAACGAGAGCTCAAGTCGATACAGAAACCACTACGAGGATAAAATACTTGTTTACATCAGGGTTTCATTGATTGATTGATATATGTATTAACAGTTTGTAGAATTTACAGTACATTTCAAGCACAAACTCAATACAAAGACTGTTAACTGTGAGTGGACGACCCGATTAAGCATTACACTTGTTTACAACAGGGTCCACCTTGTTCAATTCATCAAAACATTTTGAGACGTACAAATAGACACTTCTATGTAGTTAAAGAACAGAACAGGAATTCATCATAAAGGAAGCAAAAAGGGAAAAGATACATATACAGTGAGGGGGGTGGGGGGGGGGGATTCAGATTTTACGGGGGCCAGCATGTTCAATTCATCAGAACATTTAGAGACGTACAGCCTAAATATAAACTTCTGTTGCAAAAAAGGGAAATTATATGCAGTTAGAGAAAGTATAAAACAAAGGGCTAAACATGCACAGTATGAGATCCCCAACCTCTACCATGTGTTTCTAACTCCACTCCTGGTATTCCAGTCTAATAATTCCACTCCTGGTATTCCAGTCTAATAATTCCACTCCTGGTATTCCAGTCTAATAATTCCACTCCTGGTATTCCAGTCTAATAATTCCACTCCTGGTATTCCAGTCTAATAACTCCACCCCTGGTATTCCAGGCTCCCTACCGACATCCAGGCCGAGTCCATCCCTCTGATTCTAGGAGGAGGAGACGTCCTTATGGTGAGACACACACGCACGCACGCACGCACGCACGCACGCACGCACGCACGCACGCACACACACACGCACGCACTTCTTATGCGTATCCTCTGTGTATTCAAATACTTTTGAATTTCTGTAGACCTTTTAAAATGGTAAATGGTGCATTTATATAGCGCCTTTATCCAAGGCGCTTTACATAGATTGTGCATTACATTCACCCATTCACACACACATTCATACACCGATGGCAGCGGAAACCATGCAAGGCACCAACTAGCACATCGGGAGCAATTAGGGGTTCAGTGTCTTGCTCAAGGACACTTCGACAGTAACTCTGGGGGAGCCCGGGTTCGAACTGGCAACCTTACGGTTACCATCCAGGCACTCTACCCCTGAGCCACCACCACCCCTTATGGCCGATTCATACTCCTATTTTAGAGCCGAATAAAAGTCGGTTCGGCTCTGTGGAGCCTAAAGTCGGCTCTTCGGTGCTAGTGAAAGTTTCTGACGAGCCGAATTAATTTCGGCACTACAGCGCCGAAACAGCAGTAAAATAGGAGTATGAATCGGCCCTTAGACTGCATTTCTGTAGACTTGGATAGCATTTGATACAGACTTATAGCATGTTATGTAGACAGCACTATAATTGCATTGTATGTAGTCATAGCACGTCATAGTACATATGTATAGCATAGTATAGTATAGATGTATAGTTTATATGTATTGTTTGTATTGGGCTGTCAATCGATTAAAATGTTTTATCTGATTAATCGCATGATTGTCCATAGTTAACTGTGATTAATCGCAAATTAATCGCATATTTTTTATCCGTTCTAAATATACCTTAAATCAGTGGTTTTCAAGATTTTTCATATCAAGGTCCATTATTTATTCTGCATTTGAGCCACGGAACCACCATTTGATGACATTTAGCCTTCCAGACCCAAACTAAAGAACTGTATTGATGTTGGCCAATGGTACCATTACGAGAGATAACAGGCCATGTTGATCAAAATAACATGTTTTCTAAGTTTTCTAATTGTGTAGA
This sequence comes from Protomyctophum parallelum, assembly GCF_964188405.1. Lineage (NCBI taxonomy): Eukaryota > Metazoa > Chordata > Actinopteri > Myctophiformes > Myctophidae > Protomyctophum > Protomyctophum parallelum. The sequence continues at coordinate 1,275,454 of NC_139717.1, forward strand.
CTTAAATTAACTTAAGTAATGCAGCTGTTTAACAATTATTCAACTCTTCAGTGTAAAATTGCCATGCATCTCTCAACCATTCTGTCAAACTTCACAGTGCGATAATCGCGCGTTTAAAAAAAATAGTGCCGTTAAAAGGATTGTGAGTTAACTAGTTAATAGTGCGTTAACTTTGACAGCCCTAATTGTTTCATTATATAGATATTCCACTGTTACGTTCTTAGCTTACGCATGTTTCATGATGAATGCTTTTTATGTGATGTATTCCCATGTTTTTTTCAACCAAGGTTCATGTTTTAGGTTATTAGAGAAACTAAAAGATGAGTGTTCTTTTTTTTTTCATTTGCTGCTTTCTTTCGTTTTAGGGATTTTAGCTGTTTTTGACAGGGGGGCGGGGGCATTCGAGCATGGGGCTAAATATGTATTTTTTACAACATTTTATAGTGATTTCTTTTTTAATTATTTACTATAGTCCTAATAAACCCCTGGAAATTTCATCTGGCAACAAAACATCACATCACTGAATGTGTCAAACTGACATTGAGCCTATGACACACAGTGTGGCTTCCCCCCCAGTAGGCTACCTTCACATTCAATAGATCCTGTGATTTATTTGTGGCCAGATGTACTTTCCTGGGGTTTATTAGGACTATAGTAAATAATAAATAAATAAATCTCCATAATATTTTGTAAAAAAATACATATTTAGCCCCATGCTCGAATGCCCCCGACCCCCTGTACAAAACAGCTAAAATCCCTAAAACGAAACAAAGCAGCAAATGGAAAAAACAGAACACTCATCTTTTACTTTCTCTAAGAACTACCTACAACATGAACCTTCGTTGAAAAAAACTAAAGTTGTCCTTTAATGTAAGTCGCTCTGGATTAAGAGCGTCTGATAAATGCCTAAATTGTAAATTGTACCTTCTTTATATTTCCCTGTATAGGCAGCTGAGACGGGCAGCGGAAAAACTGGGGTACGTAAAGTTGTCTGTGTCTCCATAGAGACACAGAAAGGTTAGACGTTGTCTCTGCTGTGTGATGGTGTGTTCAAGGTTGAGTGATGGTGCGTTCATGGTGTGTTCAAGGTTGAGTGATGGTGTGTTCAAGGTTGAGTGATGGTGCGTTCATGGTGTGTTCAAGGTTGAGTGATGGTGCGTTCATGGTGTGTTCAAGGTTGAGTGATGGTGCGTTCAAGGTGTGTTCAAGTTGAGTGATGGTGCGTTCATGGTGTGTTCAAGGTTGAGTGATGGTGCGTTCATGGTGTGTTCAAGGTTGAGTGATGGTGCGTTCATGGTGTGTTCAAGGTTGAGTGATGGTACGTTCATGGTGTGTTCAAGGTTGAGTGATGGTGCGTTCATGGTGTGTTCAAGGTTGAGTGATGGTGCGTTCATGGTGTGTTCAAGGTTGAGTGATGGTGCGTTCATGGTGTGTTCAAGGTTGAGTGATGGTGCGTTCATGTTGGTGTGTTCAAGGTTAGTGATGGTGTGTTCAAGGTTGAGTGATGGTGCGTTCATGGTGTGTTCAAGGTTGAGTGATGGTGCGTTCATGGTGTGTTCAAGGTTGAGTGATGGTGCGTTCAAGGTGTTTTCAAGTTGAGTGATGGTGCGTTCATGGTGTGTTCAAGGTTGAGTGATGGTGCGTTCATGGTGTGTTCAAAGTTGAGTGATGGTGCGTTCATGGTGTGTTCAAGGTTGAGTGATGGTGCGTTCATGGTGTGTTCAAGGTTGAGTGATGGTGCGTTCATGGTGTGTTCAAGTTGAGTGATGGTGCGTTCAAGGTTGAGTGATGGTGCGTTCATGGTGTGTTCAAGGTTGAGTGAGGGTGCGTTCATGGTGTGTTCAAGGTTGAGTGATGGTGCGTTCAAGGTGGTGTGTTCGAGGTTGAGTGATGGTGCGTTCAAGGTGGTGTGTTCGAGGTTGAGTGATGGTGCGTTCATGTTGGTGTGTTCAAGGTTGAGTGATGGTGCGTTCATGTTGGTGTGTTCGATGTTGAGTGATGGTGCGTTCATGTTGTTCTCCAGGCGTTCAGCATCCCGGTGATCCAGATCGTCTACGAGACGCTGAAGGACCAGCAGGAAGGAAAGAAGGGCCGAGCAGCGGTCAAGACCGGAGGAGCAGGTCAGAACTATTAACCCCATTCTGACCTGAGATCAGATTCTAAAAAAATGTCTTCTATGTCCTGACAGTTTTCCATTCTGACCTGAGATCAGATTCTAAAAAAAAGTCTTCTACATCCTGACAGTTTTCCATTCTGACCTGAGATCAGATTCTAAAAAAATGTCTTCTACATCCTGACAGTTTTCCATTCTGACCTGAGATCAGATTCTAAAAAAAATGTCTTCTACATCCTGACAGTTTTCCATTCTGACCTGAGATCAGATTCTAAAAAATGTCTTCTACATCCTGACAGTTTTCCATTCTGACCTGAGATCAGATTCTAAAAAAAATGTCTTCTACATCCTGACAGTTTTCCATTCTGACCTGAGATCAGATTCTAAAAAATGTCTTCTACATCCTGACAGATTTCCATTCTGACCTGAGATCAGATTCTAAAAAAATGTCTTCTATGTCAGTCGCTCTTCGATTTTTCAAAAATAGCAGATCTACAAGCTCATATCGTGCCACTCGGTGGCGCGCTATGAGCTTGTAGATCTGCTGTTTTTCAATAGCCAAAGCATAGCATGATGCTAACACCAAAAAGGGGTTCCCGCCTAGAATGGGTTTTAAACACCTACACAAGTTACTATACCACATTGTGCTGCTGTGTTCAAAACCTATTCAAGTTTAATTAAAGAATGTTCAACCATAGCAGATCTACAAGCTCACACAAACTGTTCTAAATCATATGACAACAGTTTTAACCCATTAAAACCTCATCTTTAAATCACTTTGACCCATTTAGGCCTGACGTCGATATTTAAAAAGAAATGTCTTCTTAAATCCTGACAGTTTTCTGAAAAAAACCTATGTTTCTATGTCGTTGGTGCTCAATCCTTTTTTATGTCAAGGACGCCCACGATGATATGTATTTCGTCTGAAAATATGTTGTTCCAGGAACCCCCCCTCAGAAGCAAAGATTTGAGTAAAAAAAAACGTTCGCTCTGAAAGAATATATATTCAAAGATTTGTGCCACATTTTCACGATAAAACAAATAAAAATAGCAGATCTACAAGCTCGTTGTCCATGCCAACCACTGATTACAGGACTGTCAGGATTTAGAAGACAAGAATCTGTAGAATGTGGTCTCAGGTTCCCTACATACAAAACTGTGGACGACACCATGTAAAGCATTACACACTTGTTTACGATGGGGTCCACCTTGTTCAATTCATCGGATGGGTTAACAATTAATTAACCACTGTGTTCTGTGTTTTGTCCTCAGTGTTTAGCAAATGGCAGATGAACCCTTACGACCGCAGCCCGGCTTTTGGTCAGTAGAAAAACCACCTGTTTCATGTTGTTTGGTCAGTAGAAAACCAGTCTCTCTCTCTCATGTGCCTGTCTCTCTCATGTGCCTGTCTGTCTCATGTGCCTGTCTGTCTCTCATGTGCCTGTCTGTCTCATGTGCCTGTCTCTCTCTCTCATGTGCCTGTCTCTCTCTCATGTGCCTGTCTCTCTCATGTGCCTGTCTCTCTCTCATGTGCCTGTCTCTCTCTCTCATGTGGCTCTCATGTGCCTGTCTCTCTCTCATGTGCCTGTCTGTCTCATGTGCCTGTCTGTCTCTCTCATGTGCCTGTCTCTCTCATGTGCCTGTCTCTCTCTCTCATGTGCCTGTCTCTCTCTCTCATGTGCCTGTCTGTCTCTCTCATGTGCCTGTCTGTCTCTCTCATGTGCCTGTCTGTCTCTCATGTGCCTGTCTCTCTCATGTGCCTGTCTCTCTCTCTCATGTGCCTGTCTCTCTCTCATGTGCCTGTCTGTCTCTCTCATGTGCCTGTCTGTCTCTCTCATGTGCCTGTCTCTCTCTCTCATGTGCCTGTCTCTCTCTCATGTGCCTGTCTCTCTCATGTGCCTGTCTCTCTCTATCATGTGCCTGTCTGTCTCTCTCATGTGCCTGTCTGTCTCTCTCTCTCATGTGCCTGTCTGTCTCTCTCATGTGCCTGTCTGTCTCTCTCATGTGCCTGTCTGTCTCTCTCTCTCTCATGTGCCTGTCTGTCTCTCTCATGTGTCTGTCTGTCTGTCTCTCTCTCTCTCATGTGCCTGTCTGTCTCTCTCATGTGCCTGTCTGTCTCTCTCATGTGCCTGTCTCTCTCTCCCATGTGCCTGTCTCTCTCTCATGTGTCTCTCTCATGTGCCTGTCTCTCTCTCTCATGTGTCTCTCTCATGTGCCTGTCTCTCTCTCCCATGTGCCTGTCTCTCTCTCTCATGTGTCTCATGTGCCTGTCTCTCTCTCTCATGTGTCTCTCTCTCATGTGCCTGTCTCTCTCTCATGTGCCTGTCTCTCTCTCTCATGTGGCTCTCTCTCATGTGCCTGTCTCTCTCTCTCATGTGGCTCTCATGTGCCTGTCTCTCTCTCATGTGCCTGTCTCTCTCTCATGTGGCTCTCATGTGCCTGTCTCTCTCTCATGTGCCTGTCTCTCTCTCTCATGTGCCTGTCTCTCTCTCTCTCATGTGTCTCTCTCATGTGCCTGTCTCTCTCTCTCATATGTGCCTGTCTCTCTCTCATGTGCCTGTCTCTCTCTCATGTGCCTGTCTGTCTCTCATGTGCCTGTCTGTCTCTCATGTGCCTGTCTGTCTCTCATGTGCCTGTCTCTCTCTCTCATGTGCCTGTCTCTCTCTCCCATGTGCCTGTCTCTCTCTCTCATGTGCCTGTCTCTCTCTCTCATGTGCCTGTCTCTCTCTCATGTGCCTGTCTCTCTCTCTCTCATGTGCCTGTCTCTCTCATGTGCCTGTCTCTCTCTCTCATGTGCCTGTCTCTCTCTCTAATGTGCCTGTCTCTCTCTCATGTGCCTGTCTCTCTCTCTCATGTGCCTGTCTCTCTCTCTCATGTGGCTCTCATGTGCCTGTCTCTCTCTCATGTGCCTGTCTCTCTCTCTCATGTGTCTCTCTCTCATGTGCCTGTCTCTCTCTCATGTGTCTCTCTCTCATGTGCCTGTCTCTCTCTCTCATGTGCCTGTCTCTCTCTCATGTGCCTGTCTCTCTCTCTCATGTGGCTCTCATGTGCCTGTCTCTCTCTCATGTGCCTGTCTCTCTCTCTCATGTGTCTCTCTCTCATGTGCCTGTCTCTCTCTCATGTGTCTCTCTCTCATGTGCCTGTCTCTCTCTCTCATGTGCCTGTCTCTCTCTCATGTGCCTGTCTCTCTCTCTCATGTGCCTGTCTCTCTCTCATGTGTCTCTCTCATGTGCCTGTCTCTCTCTCATGTGTCTCTCTCATGTGCCTGTCTCTCTCTCTCTCATGTGTCTCTCATTTGCCTGTCTCTCTCATGTGCCTGTCTGTCTCTCATGTGCCTGTCTCTCTCTCATGTGCCTGTCTGTCTCTCATGTGCCTGTCTCTCTCTCTCATGTGCCTGTCTCTCTCTCATGTGCCTGTCTCTCTCTCATGTGCCTGTCTGTCTCTCATGTGCCTGTCTCTCTCTCTCATGTGCCTGTCTCTCTCATGTGCCTGTCTCTCTCTCTCATGTGCCTGTCTCTCTCTCTCATGTGCCTGTCTCTCTCTCTCATGTGCCTGTCTCTCTCTCTCATGTGCCTGTCTGTCTCTCTCATGTGCCTGTCTCTCTCTCATGTGCCTGTCTGTCTCTCTCTCTCATGTGCCTGTCTCTCTCTCATGTGCCTGTCTGTCTCTCATGTGCCTGTCTCTCTCTCATGTGCCTGTCTGTCTCTCAGCCATCGGTCCAGATGGGATGTGTTGTCAGAGCAGAGAGTTTAAAGAGTGGCACGGCTGCAGATCTACGAAAGGAATCACCAAAGGTAGAGCGCACGCACGCACACACACACGCACGCACGCACGCACGCACGCACGCACGCTACTCCAGCGCTGGGATATTTTTTCATCAGCTTGCAGAGCTGATCAGATCAGAGCTGATCAGCTCTGATCTGATCAGCTCTGATCTGATCAGCTCTGATCTGATCAGTAATCACATCAGATTCAATCAATCAATTTGTGCGAGAGACCGCACAATCAAACGCCACTAATATTTATGATGTCATCACCCCCTGTGTGTGTGTGTGTGTGTGTGTGTGTGTGTGTGTGTGTGTGTGTGTGTGTGTGTGTGTGTGTAGGGAAGTACTACTATGAGGTGTCGTGCCATGACCAGGGTCTGTGTCGCGTGGGCTGGGCCTCCAGCCAGGCTGCCCTGGACCTAGGTAAGGTTCTAGAGAGTGAGACAGGTACTAGAGAGTGAGACAGGTATCTATCGTTACTAGAGAGTGAGACATGTACTCTTTTGTTACTAGAGAGTGAGACAGGGTTCCCATGGACTAGGGCTGGGTATTTTCACACCATTTAGTTTTAGTCCTGTTTTAGTCTAGTCTTAGTCGACTAATAAGTCTTAGTCACCGTAAACTCCTGTGTTAATCTAACACTCCCAGAGTTAGATTTAAGGCCTATTCATAGTCCGGTTTTAGGAGATGAGGTGACCACCGAAAACTACAACATGATGTCACTGACCACCGAAAACTACAACATGACGTCACTGAGCCGCGGTGGTAAGAGACTCACCTCTCACCCCAAACACACCTCTCTGTTTTTACTAAAACTACAACATGACGTCACTGAGCCGCGGTGGTAAGAGACTCACCTCTCACCCCAAACACACCTCTCTGTTTTTACTAAAACTACAACATGACGTCACTGAGCCGCGGTGGTAAGAGACTCACCGCTCACCCCAAACACACCTCTCTGTTTTTACTAAAACTACAACATGACGTCACTGAGCCGCGGTGGTAAGAGACTCACCTCTCACCCCAAACACACCTCTCTGTTTTTACTAAAACTACAACATGACGTCACTGAGCCGCGGTGGTAAGAGACTCACCCCAAACACACCTCTCTGTTTTTACTAACCACCGAAGGTGGTCACCTTATCACCTAGGCCTTAACACTCAACCAGATTACAGCAGAGGGTTGAGTTTTGGACAGTTTTTGGACCAAAACAAGATTCCTTCCACATGGAGCTAAACGTCAACAGAGCGCTCTGAAACTGCTTAAACACCTGACCTGACTCTCTTCCCAGGAACCGACAAGTACGGCTTTGGTTTCGGTGGGACCGGAAAGAAGTCGCACAACAAGCAGTTTGACAGCTACGGAGAGGTAGGACCGTATTAGAGGTAGGACCGTAGAGCAGTGCTGCTCAACATTAGGGATTGTTAATTTTTGAGTGGTGCAAACACTCCCTTATGGAGCTATGTGTGTGGGTGGGTGGCTGGGTGGGTGGGTGGGTGGCACCCAGCCACCCACCCGGTGGCTGGGTGCGTCTGAGCACGAAAACAGCACGGTTGTTTTTCACCACCTGTGCGCAACCTAACACACACGTAAACACACACCCACATACAGTACAGTACAGTACAGTACAGTACAGTACAGTACAGTACAGTACAGTACAGTACAGTACAGTAGAGGGACCCCCACACGGTAACTCTGTCATTTCTTATCCGTTTGGGACACAGGGCGGCTCGTAGTGTTCATGGTGTAATGTCTCCCCCTGCAGGAGTTCACCATGCATGACACCATCGGATGCTACATGGACCTGGACAACAGCCACATCTCCTTCTCCAAGAACGGTACTGTGGGGGGGGGGGGGGGCCTGACGGGCCGTAATGACATCATCTGTCTGCACACTAATTGTCAACTGACCTCTGAGGAATCACCCGGGCGATATAAATGTCGGTCCGCTTCGGTCGAAAATCCGCCTGAATATAATTTTATCCCATTCTGAACGGGAACCCATTTTGGTGTGAGCATCATGTCATGCTTTAGCTATTGAAAAATAGCAGATCTACAAGCTCATAGCGCGCCACCGAGTGGCGCGATACGAGCTTGTAGGTCTGCTATTTTTGAAAGAAATCGAAGAACGACTGACATTTTTTTAATCTGATCTCAGGTCAGAATGGGTTAATCAGACCAGTGTGTGTCCAGTGGAAACCGCGTATGAATCTGATCTCAGGTCAGAATGGGTTAATCAGACCAGTGTGTGTCCAGTGGAAACCGCGTATGAATCTGATCTCAGGTCAGAATGGGTTAATCAGACCAGTGTGTGTCCAGTGGAAACCGCGTATGAATCTGATCTCAGGTCAGAATGGCTTAAAGACGGATGGATTTAAAAGCATCTCCGTTCCGCTCACGTCGTGTGAACGACTGAAATAAAGCCAAAGCTTTTGTTACTTCAGGGGAATATTTGTCTCTCGGGTATTTATTTATTTATTTATATTGTATTGTATTTATTTATATTTTTCTCCTTTTTCTCTCCTTTCCCACACGCTCTCAGGAACTGACCTGGGTTTGGCTTTTGAAATCCCCTCGCATCTGAAGAACCAGGCGTTCTATGCCTCCTGTGTTCTGAAGGTAAATAAGAAGCAGAACATCTGAAGAACCAGGCGTTCTATGCCTCCTGTGTTCTGAAGGTAAATAAGAAGCAGAACATCTGAAGAACCAGGCGTTCTATGCCTCCTGTGTTCTGAAGGTAAATAAGAACATCTGAAGAACCAGGCGTTCTATGCCTCCTGTGTTCTGAAGGTAAGAACCAGGCGTTCTATGCCTCCTGTGTTCTGAAGGTAAGAACCAGGCGTTCTATGCCTCCTGTGTTCTGAAGGTAAGAACCAGGCGTTCTATGCCTCCTGTGTTCTGAAGGTAAGAACCAGGCGTTCTATGCCTCCTGTGTTCTGAAGGTAAGAACCAGGCGTTCTATGCCTCCTGTGTTCTGAAGGTAAGAACCAGGCGTTCTATGCCTCCTGTGTTCTGAAGGTAAATAAGAAGCAGAACATCTGAAGAACCAGGCGTTCTATGCCTCCTGTGTTCTGAAGGTAAATAAGAAGCAGAACATCTGAAGACCCAGGCGTTCTATGCCTCCTGTGTGCTGAAGGTAAGAAGCAGAACATCTGAAGAACCAGGCGTTCTATGCCTCCTGTGTTCTGAAGGTAAGAAGCAGAACATCTGAAGAACCAGGCGTTCTATGCCTCCTGTGTTCTGAAGGTAAATAAGAACATCTGAAGAACCAGGCGTTCTATGCCTCCTGTGTTCTGAAGGTAAGAACCAGGCGTTCTATGCCTGCTGTGTTCTGAAGGTAAATAAGAAGCAGAACATCTGAAGAACCAGGCGTTCTATGCCTCCTGTGTTCTGAAGGTAAGAACCAGGCGTTCTATGCCTCCTGTGTTCTGAAGGTAAATAAGAAGCAGAACATCTGAAGAACCAGGCGTTCTATGCCTCCTGTGTTCTGAAGGTAAGAAGCAGAACATCTGAAGAACCAGGCGTTCTATGCCTCCTGTGTGCTGAAGGTATGTAAGAAGCAGAACATCTGAAGAACCAGGCGTTCTATGCCTCCTGTGTTCTGAAGGTAAATAAGAAGCAGAACATCTGAAGAACCAGGCGTTCTATGCCTCCTGTGTGCTGAAGGTAAGTAAGAACCTATAGCTCTGGTCCATAGCCTTCTACTGCTTCTACCATTCTGCCCTGCGCAGTAAGGCTATGGGACTTTCAGTTTTAACCCATTCTGACCTGAGATCAGATTCATACGAGGTTTCCACTGGACACACATTGGTCTGATTGACCCATTCTGACCTGAGATCAGATTCATACGAGGTTTCCACTGGACACACACTGGTCTGATTAACCCATTCTGACCTGAGATCAGATTCTAAAAAATGTCAGTCGTTCTTCGATTTTTCAAAAAATAGCAGACCTACAAGCTCGTAGCGCGCCACTCGGTGGCGCGCTACGAGCTTGTAGATCTGCTATTTTTCAATAGCTAAAGCATAACATGATGCTAACACCAAAATGGGTTCCCGTTCAGAATGGGATAAATCTCAAATCGAAATCAGACCAGCCTCTCGTATTTAGCGTAAATAAAAAGAACGTTTTTGCTATACTCACCAAAACAAAGGCGGGTTGTGTCATTAGAAAGACTACTTTCCTTAGTGGACGCACTCTGAGCCCCCCCCCCCCCCCCCCCCCCCCCCCACCACACGTATAAACTGTACTTTTTGGACAGAAAGGGATTTTTTTCCACCGGAGGAAAACAATATTCTCTATGGGGCAGTTCTCTGGGCAATATCGGTAGAGGGCGCAGCGGAGTAACTAAAACTCCGGTGGAAACAAAATCCCCTTTTGGCCAAAAAGTACAGTTTATACGTGTGGTGTGGGGGGGGGGGGGCTCAGAGTGCGTCCACTAAGGAAAGTAGTCTTTCTAATGACACAACCCGCCTTTGTTTTGGTGAGTAGCAAAAACGTTCTTTTTATTTACGCTAAAGAGGAGTAACATAGCTCTAAATGCAACGCATTAGAGCTATGGACCAGAGCATTAGAGCTACGGACCAGAGCTAGTAAGAACAAGAACATCTGAAGCACCAGGCGTTCTAACTTGGACAGGAAGCATGAGTTCAAGTCCGTTGCTCTCCCCTTGTCCCCCATATATGGGGACTAGGTTGGTCTCCCCTTGTCCCCCATATATGGGGACTAGGTTGCTCTCCCCTTGTCCCCCATATATGGGGACTAGGTTGGTCTCCCCTTGTCCCCCATATATGGGGACTAGGTTGGTCTCCCCTTGTCCCCCATATATAGGGACTAGGTTGGTCTCCCCTTGTCCCCCATATATGGGGACTAGGTTGGTCTCTCCTTGTCCCCCATATATGGGGACTAGGTTGCTCTCCCCTTGTCCCCCATATATGGGGACTAGGTTGGTCTCCCCATGTAGCCTGGTTAATAAACCAGACCGAATCAGCCGTTGGCAAAAAAAAATTGCCTACCGGCGGATTTCGGTCTGGAGAGGCTCAATTGTACGCCCATTTTCTACACACGAAAACGTGTGCGCCCAATAGGGACACGGTATGCAATATGGGCGGGCTTTGGTACAGTGACGTTCAATGCTTGAGACCTTTGACTGACAGTAGCTCTGACCAATTGCGTCAAAGAGAAAATGTTTCCCTGGAAATGAAATCCAAGCTGAGCCTCCCCAGACTAATATCCCGCGGATCCGTGCGATATTAGTCTGGTTTATTAACCAGGCTACTCCCCATGTCCCCCATATATGGGGACTAGGTTGGTCTCCCCATGTCCCCCATATATGGGGACTAGGTTGGTCTCCCCATGTCCCCCATATATGGGGACTAGGTTGGTCTCCCCTTGTCCCCCATATATGGGGACTAGGTTGGTCTCCCCTTGTCCCCCATATATGGGGACTAGGTTGGTGGAGGGTGTGTAGAGCCCAGGATCACATTAGATGATTGACACAGGGGTGAAAAATGGGTTACAAAATTCTGGGATTAAAAAAAAAAGAATACAAAATAAATAAACTGTTAACTGGTTTGTGTGTGTGTGTGTGTGTGTGTGTGTGGTGTGTGTGCGTGTGTGCGTGTGTGTACAGAATGCAGAGCTGCAGTTTAACTTTGGATCTTCAGACTTCCAGAGTCCTCCTCGGAGCGGCTTCGTGGCTCTGGACCAGGCTGTGGAGGAACACACCGTACGGTCCTCTCAGACAGGTGGGGTCAGACAGACAGGTCTGTTTGGTCAGACAGACAGGTGGGTTCAGACAGACAGGTCTGTTTAGTCAGACAGACAGGTGGGTTCAGACAGACAGGTCTGTTCGGTCAGACAGACAGGTGGGTTCAGTCAGACAGACGGGTGGGTTTAGTCAGACAGACAGGTCTGTTTAGTCAGACAGGTCTGTTTATTCAGACAGACAGGTGCGTTCAGACAGACAGGTCTGTTCGGTCAGACAGACAGGTGGGTTCAGTCAGACAGACAGGTCTGTTTAGTCAGACAGACAGGTCTGTTTAGTCAGACAGACAGGTCTGTTTAGTCAGACAGACAGGTCTGTTTAGTCAGACAGACAGGTGCGTTCAGACAGACAGGTCTGTTTGGTCAGACAGACAGGTCTGTTTAGTCAGACAGACAGGTGGGTTCAGACAGACAGGTCTGTTTGGTCAGACAGACAGGTCTGTTTAGTCAGACAGACAGGTGGGTTTTTTATAATGAGTCAGATATATGTGTGAGGGGAGTTACTGAGGATGAGGGTGTGAAAATAATGTTCACCCACAGCGCCCCCACCACCTCAGGCCATTGTGGTACTGCAGCTCAAAGCGCTCTAGAAGCCAGGCTGGTTCTATCAGAGTGGTCTATAGGCTCAAAGGGTCTTTGGAGGGACATAAACAATATGATATTAATTATTAAATATTAAAAACTGTTTTAAAATGCATGTTGTAGTTCCTTTTAACACGCAAAGCGATGGATTTGGCCCATTTTGGGGCGGGAACCCCTTTCGGTGTTAGCATTGTGTTATGCTTTAGCTATTGAAAAATAGCAGATCTACAAGTTCATAGCGCGCCACCGAGTGGCGCGCTATGAGCTTGTAGGTCTGCTATTTTTTAGAAAAATCGAAGAACGACTGACGTAGAAACATAGCTTTTTCAGAAAACTGTCAGGATGTAGAAGACATTTTTTTAGAATCTGATCTCAGGTCAGAATGGGTTAATGTAGTTTGGTGAAGTCTCGTGCGATCCGTTTAGATACCGATCTCAGGTCAGAATGGGTTAATGTAGTTTGGTGAAGTCTCGTGCGATCCGTTTAGAATCTGATCTCAGGTCAGAATGGGTTAATGTAGGTTGGTGAAGTCTCGTGCGATCCGTTTAGAATCTGATCTCAGGTCAGAATGGGTTAATTTTAGTTTGCTGAAGTCTCCTGCGATCCGTTTAGAATCTGATCTCAGGTCAGAATGGGTTAATTTTAGTTTGCTGAAGTCTCCTGCGATCCGTTTAGAATCTGATCTCAGGTCAGAATGGGTTAATTTTAGTTTGCTGAAGTCTCCTGCGATCCGTTTAGAATCTGATCTCAGGTCAGAATGGGTTAATTTTAGTTTGCTGAAGTCTCCTGCGATCCGTTTAGAATCTGATCTCAGGTCAGAATGGGTTAATTTTAGTTTGCTGAAGTCTCCTGCGATCCGTTTAGAATCTGATCTCAGGTCAGAATGGGTTAATTTTAGTTTGCTGAAGTCTCCTGCGATCCGTTTAGAATCTGATCTCAGGTCAGAATGGGTTCATTTTAGTTTGCTGAAGTCTCCTGCGATCCGTTTAGAATCTGATCTCAGGTCAGAATGGGTTAATTTTAGTTTGCTGAAGTCTCCTGCGATCCGTTTAGAATCTGATCTCAGGTCAGAATGGGTTAATTTTAGTTTGCTGAAGTCTCCTGCGATCCGTTTAGAATCTGATCTCAGGTCAGAATGGGTTAATTTTAGTTTGCTGAAGTCTCCTGCGATCCGTTTAGAATCTGATCTCAGGTCAGAATGGGTTAATTTTAGTTTGCTGAAGTCTCCTGCGATCCGTTTAGAATCTGATCTCAGGTCAGAATGGGTTAATTTTAGTTTGCTGCGATCTGTCTCCAGGCAGCGCCAAGGTCAGTCAAACCAAGGCTCCGACGACCAACGCGCCCAAAGCCCTGATCATCGAACCGTCCAAGGAGCTGGCCGAGCAGACGCTCAACGTGGTCAACCAGTTCAAGAAATACGTGGACAACCCCCGACTGAGGTGAGAACTTCCAACCGCTTATCCGTAGTCGGGTCGCGGGGGCAACAGTTCCACCAGAGAGCTCTCCTCCAGAGCAACATTAGTGACTTCCTCCTGGGGGATCCCGAGGCGTTCCAAGGCCAGTGAGTCCATGTGTTTCCTCCAACTGCGCCTTGGTCTGCCCCGGGGTCTCCTCCCAGTGGGACGTGGTCCTTGGTCTGCCCCGGGGTCTCCTCCCAGTGGGACGTGATCCTTGGTCTGCCCCGGGGTCTCCTCCCAGTGGGACGTGATCCTTGGTCTGCCCCGGGGTCTCCTCCCAGTGGGGACGTGATCCTTGGTCTGCCCCGGGGTCTCCTCCCAGTGGGACGTGATCCTTGGTCTCCCCCGGGGTCTCCTCCCAGTGGGACGTGGTCCTTGGTCTGCCCCGGGGTCTCCTCCCAGTGGGACGTGATCCTTGGTCTGCCCCGGGGTCTCCTCCCAGTGGGACGTGATCCTTGGTCTGCCCCGGGGTCTCCTCCCAGTGGGACGTGATCCTTGGTCTGCCCAGGGAGACTCTACTCAGTCTTTCTCGTGTGACTGAACTTCTCACCCTATCTCTAAAGGAAATGCCAGCCACGCGTCGGAGAAAACTCATTTAGTCCGCTTGTATTTCCGGCCTTATTCTTTGACCATAGGTGAGAGTAGGAACACTTCATGACCATAGGTGAGAGTAGGAACACTTCATGACCATAGGTGAGAGTAGGAACACTTCATGACCATATAGGTGAGAGTAGGAACACTTCATGACCATAGGTGAGAGTGGGAAGACTTCATGAAGATAGGTGAGAGTAGGAACACTTCATGACCATAGGGGAGAGTAGGAACACTTCATGACCATAGGTGAGAGTAGGAACACTTCATGACCATATAGGTGAGAGTAGGAACACTTCATGACCATAGGGGAGAGTAGGAACACTTCATGACCATATAGGTGAGAGTAGGAACACTTCATGACCATAGGGGAGAGTAGGAACACTTCATGACCATATAGGTGAGAGTAGGAACACTTCATGACCATAGGGGAGAGTAGGAACACTTCATGACCATATAGGTGAGAGTAGGAACACTTCATGACCATAGGTGAGAGTAGGAACACTTCATGACCATATAGGTGAGAGTAGGAACACTTCATGACCATAGGTGAGAGTGGGAAGACTTCATGAAGATAGGTGAGAGTAGGAACACTTCATGACCATAGGGGAGAGTAGGAACACTTCATGACCATAGGTGAGAGTAGGAACACTTCATGACCATATAGGTGAGAGTAGGAACACTTCATGACCATAGGGGAGAGTAGGAACACTTCATGACCATATAGGTGAGAGTAGGAACACTTCATGAACATAGGGGAGAGTAGGAACACTTCATGACCATATAGGTGAGAGTAGGAACACTTCATGACCATAGGGGAGAGTAGGAACACTTCATGACCATATAGGTGAGAGTAGGAACACTTCATGACCATAGGGGAGAGTAGGAACACTTCATGACCATATAGGTGAGAGTAGAAACACTTCATGACCATAGGTGATAGTAGGAACACTTCATGACCATAGGTGAGAGTAGGAACACTTCATGACCATAGGTGAGAGTAGGAACACTTCATGACCATATAGGTGAGAGTAGGAACACTTCATGACCATAGGTGAGAGTAGGAACACTTCATGACCATAGGTGAGAGTAGGAACACTTCATGACCATAGGTGAGAGTAGGAACACTTCATGACCATAGGTGAGAGTAGGAACACTTCATGACCATAGGTGAGAGTAGGAACACTTCATGACCATAGGGGAGAGTAGGAACACTTCATGACCATAGGTGAGAGTAGGAACACTTCATGACCATAGGTGAGAGTAGGAACACTTCATGACCATATAGGTGAGAGTAGGAACACTTCATGACCATAGGTGAGAGTGGGAAGACTTCATGAAGATAGGTGAGAGTAGGAACACTTCATGACCATAGGGGAGAGTAGGAACACTTCATGACCATAGGTGAGAGTAGGAACACTTCATGACCATATAGGTGAGAGTAGGAACACTTCATGACCATAGGGGAGAGTAGGAACACTTCATGACCATATAGGTGAGAGTAGGAACACTTCATGACCATAAGGGAGAGTAGGAACACTTCATGACCATATAGGTGAGAGTTGGAACACTTCATGACCATAGGGGAGAGTAGGAACACTTCATGACCATATAGGTGAGAGTAGGAACACTTCATGACCATAGGTGAGAGTAGGAACACTTCATGACCATAGGTGAGAGTAGGAACACTTCATGACCATAGGTGAGAGTAGGAACACTTCATGACCATAGGTGAGAGTAGGAACACTTCATGACCATAGGTAAGAGTAGGAACACTTCATGACCATATATAGAGTAGGAACCCTTCATGACCATATATAGAGTACGTATCCCAATGACCTTGGGATACATTACTACGTCCCAGGTGATGATGACCTTTGACCTTGTCCCAGGTGGATCCATGCAATGTTTTTTTTTTTAATTTGTATTAGCAGGGCTTCTCTCCTTTTTTAATTTTTTTATTCTAGTAAGTCAACGACTGTGCTTGACTCCAAAACCCTTCACATTATGGTGTGATTATTGTTATTATTTTATTTATTATTGAGAGCTTCTGCCATAGATCTGCTATTTATCCAACAAACTCCATACTTTTTATTTTTATTTTATATATTTTTATTTTTATTTTTATTTTAACCCATTTCTCACCCCTGTGTCAATCATCTAATGTGATCCTGGGCTCTACACACCCTCCACCAACCTAGTCCCCATATGGGGGACAAGGGGAGACCAACCTAGTCCCCATATATGGGGGACAAGGGGAGACCAACCTAATCCCCATATATGGGGGACATGGGGAGAGCAACGGACTTGAACTCATGCTTCCTTCATGCCTGAGTGTCCAAGTTGCTCCTTTACACCTGACAGGGGGGAGTTTCCCTGGTTGGACGTAGCGCGTGGAAGGAACACGTTATTCCAACCAGTTCCTTTCCCCTCCATCAGGCGCCCCGGCTGGCCAGGGGGAGGCAGTTTAGTGACCTGGATTACTGCATGTTTTTTTCAGGGTACCTACCCTAGGGGACACGGGGAGAACATGCAAACTCCACACAGAAAGGAACCCTTTCGCCAACAAACTCCATACTGTTCTTCTTCATGGTGACCCAGCAACACAGACCAGAAGGTTAAAATCTGCCACTGGCGACAGGAGAGATGATCAGAGGAGCACAGCTTCTATTATGTGAAGGATTAAAGTATGGATATAGTCTCTCAGTGAAGGAGCAGCCAGTGAAGGAGTAGAGGTGAACTCTGGTCTCCACGTCATAAAAGGAGACCAGACCCTCCTCATAATCCACAAACACTCCCACTGTCTGGAGCTTCTCTCTAACAGGGAGGAGGACGGCAGGGCCAGCAAGAGCCTTGTACTCATTTCCATTCCTCAACCATATAGTCCAGTAACCATCGTTGGGGCTCAGTGTGATGACTCCCTTCCTGTTGATGGACTCTCTGGCCACTCCTAGAGTCCAGTCAGTCTTCCTTTTAACCTGAACCTCAAAGTAAAACCTTCCTGAGGAGAATCCTTGTTTTCCTAAGACACAGACACATGTATCAAATCTCTCTTTGTTGTTTGGGAGATTCTTCCTTATGTTTCCATGACTCACTTGTTTTCCATCGTCAGACAGGATGAGGCTGCGATGTGCTGTATCAGGATCCAGAGTTACATCCACCTCATATTGCTGGATCCTCCTCAGCTCAACATCACACAGCTGCGTCTTCGTCTCTTGACCGAGTGTCTTCTCCAGCTGAGACACAGCAGTCCTCAATGTCCCCACATGTGAAGACTGATGGACATTGACCTTTGTCCAGTCCTTGGTGGGTCTCCACTCTGTGTTGATGGATTTGGAGTTCTGGAGGAGGTGGAGGTGGTCCTCAGTGTGTGAGATCTGTTTCTTCTCTAACTGAGTGACTTCCTGTTGCAGATCTTTGATGAAGCCTTCAGCCTGTTTCTCTGTTGTTTTCTGCTTCTCTTCAATCACACCAATGAGCTCAGCCTGGCTTCTCTCAATACAGCTGATCAGATCAGTGAAGACCTGCACACTGCCTGCTGTCACTGTGTCTGCATCCTTCCTGCTGAGCTCTACTGAGCGTTTGACCTCCTGAATCTTCACTCGTCTCTCCTGGATCATCTGCTTAACTTCATGCTGTGTCTTTGCTTCATATTCTTCTTTCAACTTGTGGTTCCTGAACTGATGAACCATGTCAGACAACAAAGTATTGATGAAGACTTCTGGTCTTGTGTAGAAGATTTTGTTACAAAGTGGACACCTGCACACATCACTAGTGTCCCAGTAACGTGTGATGCAGGCTTTGCAGTAGTTGTGTCCACACGGAGTGGTGACTGGATCAGTGAACACATCCATACAGATGGAACACAGGAAGTGCTCCTCAGACAGGAGACCGCTGGCAGACGCCATTTCTGAGAAGATAGATGTGACTTCAACGACGCTCACAGAGGGACGCTGAATAGCCAATTAGAGGCAAGGAGAGGTCTGTGGTTCCAGCCAATCGCAGGCAAGGAGAGGTCTGTGGTTCCAGCCAATCAGAGACAAGGAGAGGACTGTGGCCCTGAGAGAGAATGGACTGATGTTCTGAGCTTCTGTTGGTAGACTTCAGTATCTGTAAACTGATTGGTTGGTAGTCTCCAGTATCTGTAAACGGATTGGTTGGTAGTCTCCAGTATCTGTAAACTGATTGGTTGGTAGTCTCCAGTATCTGTAAACTGATTGGTTGGTAGTCTCCAGTATCTATAAACCGATTGGTTGGTAGACTCCAGTATCTGTAAACTGATTCTGCGTCGTCTTATATCTCCCGTCTGGTGAGATGACTATGTCATCCCTCTGATGTCACTATGCCCCGGCATGTCCATATAAGGAGTTTCCACCGTAGCTGTTCGGAGTTTGGTAAATGAAGCCCTCCGAAAGGCTAAGAACAGGCAGCACACACGGGCATGACTCTTGTTAGTCGATTTATTGATGAAAAAGACCACAGGTCATAAACCTGGAAGAAAACAAAATAAAAAGGCATTACAATAATATACTTTTTTGAATACAATGCAACAATTAAACAAATAAGCGTCACAATATGTTATTGTAGTTGACTCTCACAAAATATCATATAGCTGTACATTCACCCAGAATATACCTGCTAAATATAATTGTAACATAATCTTACAGCTCCTCTCATTACTGACACAAACTGTAATATAAAGAAAAACCGGCATC
This sequence comes from Protomyctophum parallelum, assembly GCF_964188405.1. NCBI lineage: Eukaryota > Metazoa > Chordata > Actinopteri > Myctophiformes > Myctophidae > Protomyctophum > Protomyctophum parallelum. The sequence continues at coordinate 1,294,446 of NC_139717.1, forward strand.
ATGTATACATTCCTATATACACATGAGTAGCCTACATATAACCAAATCACACATATACTGTGTATCCACTAACATATATATATATATAAGCAGCACAAAGTAAACACTGTTACTACAGCGAGCTGGATACAACAAGCATAAACTGCATTTCCCAGAATGCAAATCACCAACGTGCCTTGCGCAGATCGCACGCAGCACGCACACACGATACTACAACATCACCATGGCAACAGCTAGTACAACTAGTATGTTAATACTGACGCGACTCTTTTATGGATGTACAAAACACCACCACACAATAACACAGCCCACAGGACTTCTCTATCACCCACCACGCTACGGTCCGCTAAGCGTCCCGACAAAGCAACCTGTCAAAAAACCAGCGCTGGTCACAGCTAAACACTAGCATTAGTGCTACATAACAAACACTCACTGCTTTCCGTGCGCCGCTCGCTCAATACAAAACAAGTAAGTAAATAAGTAAGTAAGTAAATAATGCTACTGCACAAATGCTATAGCAAACATTAGGCTACATTTACACACTACAGTTCAAAGCTGCTAACTTACCAACGGGCTGTGTGCTCCTGATGACATATCGTTGTCGAGTGTAATGAGTGACACTCAACCCAACCCTTCATATGGTCGCAGTCGCACAGTCGCGCACGCGCAAACACTTCCATTTCATAATCATGACTACCATACTGACACACGTCTCGAGCATAATGTAATGAAATTAGAGTTATGAAAAGTATTAAATAGACAATAAAGAAGTAAATATTTTTAACACCCCACAGTTCACATTATTTATAAATGAACTTTTTTAACCTATAAATATTACTTATGTTTTTAAACCAAAACTCAAAAGAACCGAACAGTAGCTATGCCCGAATATGGTGCATGTACAGTACACAGGTGGCAAGGAATATCGGCTGGATTTGAAGCCCACTTTCTGAACACCTTAAGTTCCCATTGGAGGGAATACCACTCATTTAGCCCACTTTCTGAACACCTTAAGTTCCCATTGGAGGGAATACCACTCATTTAGCCCACTTTCTGAACACCTTAAGTTCCCATTGGAGGGAATACCACTCATTTAGCCCACTTTCTGAACACCTTAAGTTCCCATTGGAGGGAATACCACTCATTTAGCCCACTTTCTGAACACCTTAAGTTCCCATTGGAGGGAATACCACTCATTTAGCCCACTTTCTGAACACCTTAAGTTCCCATTGGAGGGAATACCACTCATTTAGCCCACTTTCTGAACACCTTAAGTTCCCATTGGAGGGAATACCACTCATTTAGCCCACTTTCTGAACACCTTAAGTTCCCATTGGAGGGAATACCACTCATTTAGCCCACTTTCTGAACACCTTAAGTTCCCATTGGAGGGAATACCACTCATTTAGCCCACTTTCTGAACACCTTAAGTTCCCATTGGAGGGAATACCGCTCATTTAGCCCACTTTCTGAACACCTTAAGTTCCCATTGGAGGGAATAGCACTCATTTAGCCCACTTTCTGAACACCTTAAGTTCCCATTGGAGGGAATACCGCTCATTTAGCCCACTTTCTGAACACCTTAAGTTCCCATTGGAGGGAATACCGCTCATTTAGCCCACTTTCTGAACACCTTAAGTTCCCATTGGAGGGAATACCACTCATTTAGCCCACTTTCTGAACACCTTAAGTTCCCATTGGAGGGAATACCACTCATTTAGCCCACTTTCTGAACACCTTAAGTTCCCATTGGAGGGAATACCGCTCATTTAGCCCACTTTCTGAACACCTTAAGTTCCCATTGGAGGGAATACCACTCATTTAGCCCACTTTCTGAACACCTTAAGTTCCCATTGGAGGGAATACCACTCATTTAGCCCACTTTCTGAACACCGTAAGTTCCCATTGGAGGGAATACCACTCATTTAGCCCACTTTCTGAACACCTTAAGTTCCCATTGAAGGGGAATACCACTCATTTACAACATAGAGCTACGTCATTAACACTACGAAGTCTGAAAAAATTTCACTACTACTCAGTCGGCTGAACGGTCAAGGGGACCGTGTTTTTGGTGCGATTTGATTGGCCACTCTCTCCCCCACACGTCCCTCTCCAGCTGGAGAAGACATTGTTCAAGCCTGCATCCCATTTCCAACGAATTAAATCATAATATGTTTCTTAACACATGTTTTCACTCCTAAAATGTATAAAACTAATAATAGGCCTACATGTGAAAAATATATATTTTAACGTTGCCCGTTAGTACTATATTGCAACATGCCTTTTGTTGTTCTTTTTTTTCCTTCCAAAAGAGCAAAGATCACTTGTCTTTTCTTGTGTGTTATCGATGTAATTAATATATGTGACCCCACGCGATGTACAGACTGCTTGACTAGGCATGTAAACATGACATAATTGTATTAATGTTTAAGTGTAATGATGTTATTGACCGGATTGTCCGTAGTCCTCCAGCCGTTAGCTTACAGTTGCTAATATTATAAGCTAACAACATTACTAAAGCCAATGTATTGCATTAAATGCGGCCTGTCCGCGGTAAATTACTTATACAAGTGAGTCGCGTTATATCTACCTAAATTACCAGCCAAAGTACATTCCAAATAAACAATTATTAGCCACGTTATGTTGTTATATCAGTTTAATTAATAAAAACATCGTTCAGAATACGGCCGTTAGCACTGTGAATTCAACATCCGGTGAGGAGAGGATACGGATCGTGTATGTGTTGTGTATGGAAATCAGCGCATACGGATGTACCGGATGTAAGCCTTGCACACTAAATGCACACTAAATAGCCTTGCTAAATAGCCTTGCACACTAAATAGAAAGCCTGCAGCCTGGTGATACAAAAAATAAACTCCACACGTGAAATGCCACTGCATGTTGAGGAGAAACCCCAGCTCAGCTGCTGTTTATAACATCGAGCAGTTATTGAATTCATGAACATTTACATGCTTCCCTGAGAGGGAGAGAGAGAGAGAGAAAAAGGAAAGTTCCACGGATCTGGTCGCTTGCAGAAAAGTTTACAGATAAAGAAGGAGCTGAACTATTTTGACTGACAAAGAGCTGGCGATATTTAGCCTATATGCCAGAATAGGCTGTGGCTGTGCTGTGAAACAAATTCATCCACAGCAGCAGGCCTACATACGTTCCACGTCGCTTGCAGAAAGAACTGTTCTTTTGACTGACAAAACATTTAGCGGTTCGGGAGGTCTATCTGGTTGGAATTATTCCAAACACTTTTTATTTTGTATCGCGCATCGGCAAGCGTTCTCGCTTCATGGAAAGTAAATGTCGGGTCGAGTCTAACCGAGCATTCAATAATAATAATAATAGTAACAATGATAATCATTGTATTCATATTCCTATTATCTTATCAAAATAATAAACAAATTCCAAGTTAATTAACCATCCAAACGTATATGATTTAATTCGTTGGACATGGAATGCAGGCTTGAACAACAACAACATCTCCAGCTGTCTGTTTGTGTGCTCTTTTTTTTTCTCCACCTTTTTTCTTTAGATCATAACTCGCTCATTTTTTGCTCATTTAAAAAAATTCAAAATACCATGTAAACTATGGAATTGGGGCTTTCATTTGGTATATAAGGCGCTATATAAGGCGCTCTCTACGAAACGATATCAAGTGAAAAGGAAATGTCGGGGAATCACCATTAACGTCACCATTATCAAGCAGCGCAAACAAAAGACGAGAGGGGGAGAAAGGGTGACGGCGGTCGATTGGGCCGATTATAGTCAGACTGAGTAAGAGATATATGCCTAAAATCATATTTACAAAACGTTTCAAATGGAAAAAAAAACAGAGATGATTTCAATCGAATATTTAGACAAAGTCATGCAAGGGGAACTTTCTCTGGACTCCATGGGCTAAGAAAATAAACGTTGAAATCTCAAATTCGGTCAGAACGGCTGCTCAGACTTCCTAGTGTTAATCTACCTTAGAGATGTTGTGTGGAAATAATAATAATAAAAACTAAATTTCAAGAAATGTTACTGGGTGCCTGAAGCTCGCCAAGTCTGTGCAGCATTTGAGCCATGGGGTATTTTTGTTTAAGTTTATTGTGCATTACTTTGCCACCAACATTCTAATGCCAACTATGAACGCTGTTTCATAGTGAACGCTGTTTCATACGTGAACGCTGTTTCATACGTGAACGCGTGCAATGATAGTCAACGGCAGCGCGTTCATGTGTTTGGGGCCAATCCATCCCAGAATGCACTCTGTTCCTACCCGGAAGGAGGAGTGAAATTGCCTCATGCGCTTTAGAGCAACTTAATGCAAGTGGATGGAAGGAGAACTCGGGTGCCATCTCTATTCATATATACTCTACTACAGTGGTCTGATCATCATCTGTGTCTCTGTGTTCTACTGCAGTGGTCTGATCCTCACCTGTGTCTCTGTGTTCTGCTACAGTGGTCTGATCCTCATCTGTGTCTCTGTGTTCTGCTACAGTGGTCTGATCCTCACCTGTGTCTCTGTGTTCTGCTACAGTGGTCTGATCCTCATCTGTGTCTCTGTGTTCTACTACAGTGGTCTGATCCTCATCTGTGTCTCTGTGTTCTACTACAGTGGTCTGATCCTCATCTGTGTCTCTGTGTTCTGCTACAGTGGTCTGATCCTCATCTGTGTCTCTGTGTTCTGCTACAGTGGTCTGATCCTCACCTGTGTCTCTGTGTTCTGCTACAGTGGTCTGATCCTCATCTGTGTCTCTGTGTTCTACTGCAGTGGTCTGATCCTCATCTGTGTCTCTGTGTTCTACTACAGTGGTCTGATCCTCATCTGTGTCTCTGTGTTCTGCTACAGTGGTCTGATCCTCACCTGTGTCTCTGTGTTCTGCTACAGTGGTCTGATCCTCATCTGTGTCTCTGTGTTCTGCTGCAGTGGTCTGATCCTCATCTGTGTCTCTGTGTTCTGCTACAGTGGTCTGATCCTCACCTGTGTCTCTGTGTTCTGCTACAGTGGTCTGATCCTCACCTGTGTCTCTGTGTTCTGCTACAGTGGTCTGATCCTCATCTGTGTCTCTGTGTTCTACTACAGTGGTCTGATCCTCATCTGTGTCTCTGTGTTCTACTACAGTGGTCTGATCCTCATCTGTGTCTCTGTGTTCTACTACAGTGGTCTGATCCTCATCTGTGTCTCTGTGTTCTGCTACAGTGGTCTGATCCTCATCTGTGTCTCTGTGTTCTACTGCAGTGGTCTGATCCTCATCTGTGTCTCTGTGTTCTACTGCAGTGGTCTGATCCTCATCTGTGTCTCTGTGTTCTACTACAGTGGTCTGATCATCTGTGTCTGTGTTCTGCTGCAGTGGTCTGATCATCTGTGTCTCTGTAGCTAAATTCCAATACCGCAACTTTCACACTCGCTCACTCTCCTCGCGTCCTCCACTCGCTCCTCGGCTCCGCCCCCAGCGAGGAGGAGAGGAGGAGGAGAGGATTCTATGCGAGGACAGAGTGGTGGTCGAATTTTCCTCTGGAATCGGAATGTACTACGCTGTCATTTCAAAGCGACGGCACATTCCGCGATCACTAATGACGTGTATCAATTCAATTCAATTCAAAGGGCTTTATTGGCATGAGAAAACATACGTTGCCAAAGCAAAAGTGGTGTCACACAGCTGGATCACTGGAACTCCGTCCGAACAGAGCCGTACAGTCTACAGAATAAACAATTCATCATTTTGTACATGTAACCGAGGGTCCGAGGCCAATGTGTATGTATTGGTAACATGTGCAAGGCAAGGCTATTTATTCCTGAAATAGTGAATAAGCGCCAGGATGCGCACACGTATAAATCACCCCCCCCCCCTCCTCCGACAGTCAGTCCTCCTCCGCGGTCTTTGCAAATAACGGACACTATAACAGGAATTAGGTATAGTCTCTCTGACTTACATATTCAGTTCAGTCTACATATAAATAAATAAATGTTTCATTTTTGTCACCGTCATTCATAGCAGTCTGTGCATTCAGGCATGCACAGAGATAAATTTACTATAGCTTTTGAGGTGCGCACAATATAGCCGGCCTAATTTATATATCCTACAGTTATTAACATGCTTATATCACACAACGCAATAAAGCCAGTGGCTTGTTGTGGTCCTTTCACTTTCACATAAGTAGGCTAGATAGTAGGCTACTTTATCATTCTGAAGCTCTATTCATTAAGCGAAAATGTGTCTCTTCAACAAACAGTTGAACAGTGCGTGCATGTGTGTGTTGGCCGTTGGGTCGGCGACTTCAGCCAGTCAGCCGGCCGGGCAGCTAGTGGATGGGGGGGGGTGCACACTGCACAGTATCGGGTTTCATCAGTGTTTTCTGTGCCACATGTGGAGGAGGCGGACTTATGTCACTGGAGAAGGAAAAAAAACATGTACACGTGATGCGGAAATCCGCTGCGAGGAGACAAAATACCCCACCGAGCCTGCACCTGATGTACACTCGCTCTATGCGGTCTCGGAGAGCTCACTCGGCTCCTCCACTCGACTATCCTCTCCTCCTCGATGGAGCGCTTTAACAATCGGAACGTTAACCATTTCCGGGTCACGCTGGAATGACCCCGAGTGACCGAGTGGGAGTGAGCGAGTGTCCGAGATTTTCGGTATTGGAATTTAGCTTCTGTGTTCTGCTACAGTGGTCTGATCCTCATCTGTGTCTCTGTGTTCTGCTACAGTGGTCTGATCCTCATCTGTGTCTCTGTGTTCTGCTACAGTGGTCTGATCCTCATCTGTGTCTCTGTGTTCTACTGCAGTGGTCTGATCCTCATCTGTGTCTCTGTGTTCTGCTACAGTGGTCTGATCCTCATCTGTGTCTCTGTGTTCTGCTACAGTGGTCTGATCATCATCTGTATCTCTGTGTTCTGCTGCAGTGGTCTGATCCTCACCTGTGTCTCTGTGTTCTGCTACAGTGGTCTGATCCTCATCTGTGTCTCTGTGTTCTGCTACAGTGGTCTGATCCTCATCTGTGTCTCTGTGTTCTGCTACAGTGGTCTGATCCTCATCTGTGTCTCTGTGTTCTACTGCAGTGGTCTGATCCTCATCTGTGTCTCTGTGTTCTACTGCAGTGGTCTGATCCTCATCTGTGTCTCTGTGTTCTACTACAGTGGTCTGATCCTCATCTGTGTCTCTGTGTTCTACTACAGTGGTCTGATCCTCATCTGTGTCTCTGTGTTCTACTGCAGTGGTCTGGTCCTCATCTGTGTCTCTGTGTTCTACTACAGTGGTCTGATCATCTGTGTCTCTGTGTTCTGCTACAGTGGTCTGATCATCATCTGTGTCTCTGTGTTCTGCTACAGTGGTCTGATCCTCATCTGTGTCTGTGTTCTGCTGCAGTGGTCTGATCCTCATCTGTGTCTCTGTGTTCTGCTACAGTGGTCTGATCCTCATCTGTGTCTCTGTGTTCTGCTACAGTGGTCTGATCATCACCTGTGTCTCTGTGTTCTGCTACAGTGGTCTGATCCTCATCTGTGTCTCTGTGTTCTACTACAGTGGTCTGATCCTCATCTGTGTCTCTGTGTTCTGCTACAGTGGTCTGATCCTCATCTGTGTCTCTGTGTTCTGCTACAGTGGTCTGATCCTCATCTGTGTCTCTGTGTTCTGCTACAGTGGTCTGATCCTCATCTGTGTCTCTGTGTTCTGCTACAGTGGTCTGATCATCTGTGTCTCTGTGTTCTGCTACAGTGGTCTGATCCTCATCTGTGTCTCTGTGTTCTACTACAGTGGTCTGATCCTCATCTGTGTCTCTGTGTTCTGCTACAGTGGTCTGATCATCTGTGTCTCTGTGTTCTACTACAGTGGTCTGATCCTCATCTGTGTCTCTGTGTTCTACTACAGTGGTCTGATCCTCATCTGTGTCTCTGTGTTCTGCTGCAGTGGTCTGATCCTCATCTGTGTCTCTGTGTTCTGCTACAGTGGTCTGATCCTGATCTGTGTCTCTGTGTTCTGCTACAGTGGTCTGATCCTGATCTGTGTCTCTGTGTTCTGCTACAGTGGTCTGATCCTCATCTGTGTCTCTGTGTTCTGCTACAGTGGTCTGATCCTCACCTGTGTCTCTGTGTTCTGCTACAGTGGTCTGATCCTCACCTGTGTCTCTGTGTTCTGCTACAGTGGTCTGATCCTCACCTGTGTCTCTGTGTTCTGCTACAGTGGTCTGATCCTCATCTGTGTCTCTGTGTTCTACTACAGTGGTCTGATCCTCATCTGTGTCTCTGTGTTCTACTACAGTGGTCTGATCCTCATCTGTGTCTCTGTGTTCTGCTACAGTGGTCTGATCCTCATCTGTGTCTCTGTGTTCTGCTACAGTGGTCTGATCCTCATCTGTGTCTCTGTGTTCTACTGCAGTGGTCTGATCCTCATCTGTGTCTCTGTGTTCTACTGCAGTGGTCTGATCCTCATCTGTGTCTCTGTGTTCTACTACAGTGGTCTGATCATCTGTGTCTGTGTTCTGCTGCAGTGGTCTGATCATCTGTGTCTCTGTAGCTAAATTCCAATACCGCAACTTTCACACTCGCTCACTCTCCTCGCGTCCTCCACTCGCTCCTCGGCTCCGCCCCCAGCGAGGAGGAGAGGAGGAGGAGAGGATTCTATGCGAGGACAGAGTGGTGGTCGAATTTTCCTCTGGAATCGGAATGTACTACGCTGTCATTTCAAAGCGACGGCACATTCCGCGATCACTAATGACGTGTATCAATTCAATTCAATTCAAAGGGCTTTATTGGCATGAGAAAACATACGTTGCCAAAGCAAAAGTGGTGTCACACAGCTGGATCACTGGAACTCCGTCCGAACAGAGCCGTACAGTCTACAGAATAAACAATTCATCATTTTGTACATGTAACCGAGGGTCCGAGGCCAATGTGTATGTATTGGTAACATGTGCAAGGCAAGGCTATTTATTCCTGAAATAGTGAATAAGCGCCAGGATGCGCACACGTATAAATCACCCCCCCCCCCTCCTCCGACAGTCAGTCCTCCTCCGCGGTCTTTGCAAATAACGGACACTATAACAGGAATTAGGTATAGTCTCTCTGACTTACATATTCAGTTCAGTCTACATATAAATAAATAAATGTTTCATTTTTGTCACCGTCATTCATAGCAGTCTGTGCATTCAGGCATGCACAGAGATAAATTTACTATAGCTTTTGAGGTGCGCACAATATAGCCGGCCTAATTTATATATCCTACAGTTATTAACATGCTTATATCACACAACGCAATAAAGCCAGTGGCTTGTTGTGGTCCTTTCACTTTCACATAAGTAGGCTAGATAGTAGGCTACTTTATCATTCTGAAGCTCTATTCATTAAGCGAAAATGTGTCTCTTCAACAAACAGTTGAACAGTGCGTGCATGTGTGTGTTGGCCGTTGGGTCGGCGACTTCAGCCAGTCAGCCGGCCGGGCAGCTAGTGGATGGGGGGGGGTGCACACTGCACAGTATCGGGTTTCATCAGTGTTTTCTGTGCCACATGTGGAGGAGGCGGACTTATGTCACTGGAGAAGGAAAAAAAACATGTACACGTGATGCGGAAATCCGCTGCGAGGAGACAAAATACCCCACCGAGCCTGCACCTGATGTACACTCGCTCTATGCGGTCTCGGAGAGCTCACTCGGCTCCTCCACTCGACTATCCTCTCCTCCTCGATGGAGCGCTTTAACAATCGGAACGTTAACCATTTCCGGGTCACGCTGGAATGACCCCGAGTGACCGAGTGGGAGTGAGCGAGTGTCCGAGATTTTCGGTATTGGAATTTAGCTTCTGTGTTCTGCTACAGTGGTCTGATCCTCATCTGTGTCTCTGTGTTCTGCTACAGTGGTCTGATCCTCATCTGTGTCTCTGTGTTCTGCTACAGTGGTCTGATCCTCATCTGTGTCTCTGTGTTCTACTGCAGTGGTCTGATCCTCATCTGTGTCTCTGTGTTCTGCTACAGTGGTCTGATCCTCATCTGTGTCTCTGTGTTCTGCTACAGTGGTCTGATCATCATCTGTATCTCTGTGTTCTGCTGCAGTGGTCTGATCCTCACCTGTGTCTCTGTGTTCTGCTACAGTGGTCTGATCCTCATCTGTGTCTCTGTGTTCTGCTACAGTGGTCTGATCCTCATCTGTGTCTCTGTGTTCTGCTACAGTGGTCTGATCCTCATCTGTGTCTCTGTGTTCTACTGCAGTGGTCTGATCCTCATCTGTGTCTCTGTGTTCTACTGCAGTGGTCTGATCCTCATCTGTGTCTCTGTGTTCTACTACAGTGGTCTGATCCTCATCTGTGTCTCTGTGTTCTACTACAGTGGTCTGATCCTCATCTGTGTCTGTGTTCTACTGCAGTGGTCTGGTCCTCATCTGTGTCTCTGTGTTCTACTACAGTGGTCTGATCATCTGTGTCTCTGTGTTCTGCTACAGTGGTCTGATCATCATCTGTGTCTCTGTGTTCTGCTACAGTGGTCTGATCCTCATCTGTGTCTGTGTTCTGCTGCAGTGGTCTGATCCTCATCTGTGTCTCTGTGTTCTGCTACAGTGGTCTGATCCTCATCTGTGTCTCTGTGTTCTGCTACAGTGGTCTGATCATCACCTGTGTCTCTGTGTTCTGCTACAGTGGTCTGATCCTCATCTGTGTCTCTGTGTTCTACTACAGTGGTCTGATCCTCATCTGTGTCTCTGTGTTCTGCTACAGTGGTCTGATCCTCATCTGTGTCTCTGTGTTCTGCTACAGTGGTCTGATCCTCATCTGTGTCTCTGTGTTCTGCTACAGTGGTCTGATCCTCATCTGTGTCTCTGTGTTCTGCTACAGTGGTCTGATCATCTGTGTCTCTGTGTTCTGCTACAGTGGTCTGATCCTCATCTGTGTCTCTGTGTTCTACTACAGTGGTCTGATCCTCATCTGTGTCTCTGTGTTCTGCTACAGTGGTCTGATCATCTGTGTCTCTGTGTTCTACTACAGTGGTCTGATCCTCATCTGTGTCTCTGTGTTCTACTACAGTGGTCTGATCCTCATCTGTGTCTCTGTGTTCTGCTGCAGTGGTCTGATCCTCATCTGTGTCTCTGTGTTCTGCTACAGTGGTCTGATCCTGATCTGTGTCTCTGTGTTCTGCTACAGTGGTCTGATCCTGATCTGTGTCTCTGTGTTCTGCTACAGTGGTCTGATCCTCATCTGTGTCTCTGTGTTCTGCTACAGTGGTCTGATCCTCACCTGTGTCTCTGTGTTCTGCTACAGTGGTCTGATCCTCATCTGTGTCTCTGTGTTCTGCTACAGTGGTCTGCTGATCATCGGGGGAGTGGCTGCCAAAGAACAGCTGGCCGTTCTGGAACAAGGAGTGAGTGTCACTTAAAAAAAAAACATTCCTTTTGGGGAGACAAAGCACGCGCCTCCGGGCGAAAACAGCTGATCTACAAGCATCACAACATCACTGGTTGCAAAAGCCATGAGTTTTCTCAAGCCAGAGCTCCGAATTTTGGACGCAAATGCACCTACTGTCCAACTTCATCTGTGCGACTCACAAAATACATTTTGGAGTATCTGTGCGATAGTTTCTGTGGTGCATGTTGTCGAACTGGGGGCCTTCGAGTTAAAATGAACGGCAATTAAAGATATGTAATATCTCACACATTGTGGACTAACCCTCACCTTGACATGAACACAGAGAATACACACATTATGGACAAACCCTCACCTTGACATGAACACAGAGAATACACACATTATGGACAAACCCTCAACTTGACATGAACACAGAGAATACACACATTATGGACTAACCCTCACCTTGACATGAACACAGAGAATACACACATTATGGACAAACCCACACCTCGACATGAACACAGAGAATACACACATTATGGACAAACCCTCACCTTGACATGAACACAGAGAATACACACATTATGGACAAACCCTCACCTTGACATGAACACAGAGAATACACACATTATGGACTAACCCTCACCTTGACATGAACACAGAGAATACACACATTATGGACTAACCCTCACCTTGACATGAACACAGAGAATACACACATTATGGACTAACCCTCACCTTGACATGAACACAGAGAATACACACATTATGGACAGACCCTCACCTTGACATGAACACAGAGAATACACACATTATGGACAAACCCTCACCTTGACATAAACACAGAGAATACACACATTATGGACAAACCCTCACCTTGACATGAACACAGAGAATACACACATTATGGACAAACCCACACCTCGACATGAACACAGAGAATACACACATTATGGACTAACCCTCACCTCGACATGAACACAGAGAATACACACATTATGGACAAACCCTCACCTCGACATGAACACAGAGAATACACACATTATGGACTAACCCTCACCTTGACATGAACACAGAGAATACACACATTATGGACTAACCCTCACCTTGACATGAACACAGAGAATACACACATTATGGACTAACCCTCACCTTGACATGAACACAGAGAATACACACATTATGGACAAACCCTCACCTTGACATGAACACAGAGAATACACACATTATGGACTAACCCTCACCTTGACATGAACACAGAGAATACACACATTATGGACAAACCCTCACCTTGACATGAACACAGAGAATACACACATTATGGACAAACCCTCACCTTGACATGAACACAGAGAATACACACATTATGGACTAACCCTCACCTTGACATGAACACAGAGAATACACACATTATGGACTAACCCTCACCTTGACATGAACACAGAGAATACACACATTATGGACAAACCCTCACCTTGACATGAACACAGAGAATACACACATTATGGACAAACCCTCACCTTGACATGAACACAGAGAATACACACATTATGGACAAACCCTCACCTTGACATGAACACAGAGAATACACACATTATGGACAAACCCTCACCTTGACATGAACACAGAGAATACACACATTATGGACTAACCCTCACCTTGACATGAACACAGAGAATACACACATTATGGACAAACCCTCACCTTGACATGAACACAGAGAATACACACATTATGGACTAACCCTCACCTTGACATGAACACAGAGAATACACACATTATGGACTAACCCTCACCTTGACATGAACACAGAGAATACACACATTATGGACTAACCCTCACCTTGACATGAACACAGAGAATACACACATTATGGACTAACCCTCACCTTGACATGAACACAGAGAATACACACATTATGGACTAACCCTCACCTTGACATGAACACAGAGAATACACACATGGACTAACCCTCACCTTGACATGAACACAGAGAATACACACATTATGGACTAACCCTCACCTTGACATGAACACAGAGAATACACACATTATGGACAAACCCTCACCTTGACATGAACACAGAGAATACACACATTATGGACTAACCCTCACCTTGACATGAACACAGAGAATACACACATTATGGACTAACCCTCACCTTGACATGAACACAGAGAATACACACATTATGGACAAACCCTCACCTTGACATGAACACAGAGAATACACACATTATGGACAAACCCTCACCTTGACATGAACACAGAGAATACACACATTATGGACAAACCCTCACCTTGACATGAACACAGAGAATACACACATTATGGACAAACCCTCACCTTGACATGAACACAGAGAATACACACATTATGGACAAACCCTCACCTTGACATGAACACAGAGAATACACACATTATGGACTAACCCTCACCGTGACATGAACACAGAGAATACACACATTATGGACAAACCCTCACCTTGACATGAACACAGAGAATACACACATTATGGACAAACCCTCACCTTGACATGAACACAGAGAATACACAATTTTTTTTCTTAACTAAAATACTGATGACTATACTGTTTCTCTCCTGTGCGTGCGTGTCTGTCTGTCTGTCTGTCTGTCTGTCTGTCTGTCTGTCTGTCTGTCTGTCTGCAGGTGGACATCGTGGTGGGAACCCCTGGTCGTCTAGATGACCTCATCTCTACAGGGAAACTCAGCCTGGCTCAAGTCCGCTTCCTGGTTCTGGACGAGTGTGTATGTATGCTACGGATGCTTGGACAAATGTCAATGTCTTCTAAATCTAGTCTACCAGGCCTGCAGTAGGCTATGCACTGGACACATGTCTTCTAAATCTAGTCAACCAGGCCTGCAGTAGGCTATGCACTGGACACATGTCTTCAAAATCTAGTCTACCAGGCCTGCAGTATAGGCTATGCACTGGACACATGTCTTCTAAATCTAGTCTACCAGGCCTGCAGTAGGCTATGCACTGGACAAACTCACACGAAATTATTTCCATAAACTAGAAATGCGAGGAATGGCAGAGGGAGAAACGGTATCACAACTCAATCAACTTTAACGACCGTCCGACAGGCGTTTTCATGTGATCGTTTTTTGGGGCGGAGTTTAGCGAAGGGCTATTTTTAGTCGACTAATCGATAGAGGGAGTCTTTGCATGATTCGACTTAGAGATTTGGCCTACATTTCTTTTATATGAACTCATTCTGCGCCATAGCGCCATCTGGTGGAGGGCTCAGAGCACTGACAATATATGGCGAGCACCTTTTGGTTTGAAAGCCGAATTGTCCGGAAACTGAGAGTCAGGAAGTCAAAATCCGCTTTGTAACTTGTCCCGCGAATGTCATTTAATCTGTCTGTCTGTCTGTCTGTCTGTCTGTCTGTCTGTCTGTCTGTCTGTCTGTCTGTCTGTCTGTCTGTCTGTCTGTCTGTCTGTCTGTCTGTCTGTCTGTCTGTCTGTCTGTCTGTCTGTCTGTCCTCCAGGACGGCCTCCTGTCAGCAGGATACACAGACTTCATCAACAGGATCCACAACCAGATCCCTCAGGTCACCTCAGACGGCAAGAGACTGCAGGTAACGACCAGATCCCTCCGTATCCGACAGATATACCTGGCTCTACTGTCCACTGTCTGTCCCTCAGACAGATATACCTGTCTCTACTGTCCACTGGCTGTCCCTCAGACAGATATACCTGTCTCTACTGTCCACTGTCTGTCCCTCAGACAGATATACCTGTCTCTACTGTCCACTGTCTGTCCCTCAGACAGATATACCTGTCTCTTCTGTCCACTGTCTGTCCCTCAGACAGATATACCTGTCTCTACTGTCCACTGTCTGTCCCTCAGACAGATATACCTGTCTCTACTGTCCACTGGCTGTCCCTCAGACAGATATACCTGTCTCTACTGTCCACTGTCTGTCCCTCAGACAGATATACCTGTCTCTACTGTCCACTGTCTGTCCCTCAGACAGATATACCTGTCTCTACTGTCCACTGGCTGTCCCTCAGACAGATATACCTGTCTCTACTGTCCACTGTCTGTCCCTCAGACAGATATACCTGTCTCTACTGTCCACTGGCTGTCCCTCAGACAGATATACCTGTCTCTACTGTCCACTGTCTGTCCCTCAGACAGATATACATGTCTCTACTGTCCACTGTCTGTCCCTCAGACAGATATACCTGTCTCTACTGTCCACTGGCTGTCCCTCAGACAGATATACCTGTCTCTACTGTCCACTGTCTGTCCCTCAGACAGATATACCTGTCTCTACTGTCCACTGTCTGTCCCTCAGTCAGATATACCTGTCTCTACTGTCCACTGTCTGTCCCTCAGACAGATATACCTGTCTCTTCTGTCCACTGTCTGTCCCTCAGACAGATATACCTGGCTCTTCTGTCCACTGTCTGTCCCTCAGACAGATATACCTGTCTCTACTGTCCACTGTCTGTCCCTCAGACAGCTATACCTGTCTCTACTGTCCACTGGCTGTCCCTCAGACAGATATACCTGTCTCTTCTGTCCACTGTCTGTCCCTCAGACGGATATACCTGTCTCTACTGTCCACTGTCTGTCCCTCAGACAGATATACCTGTCTCTTCTGTCCACTGTCTGTCCCTCAGACAGATATACCTGTCTCTACTGTCCACTGGCTGTCCCTCAGACAGATATACCTTTCTCTACTGTCCACTGTCTGTCCCTCAGACAGATATACCTGTCCCTACTGTCCACTGTCTGTCCCTCAGACAGATATACCTGTCCCTACTGTCCACTGTCTGTCCCTCAGACAGATATACCTGTCTCTACTGTCCACTGGCCGTCCCTCAGACAGATATACCTGTCTCTTCTGTCCACTGTCTGTCCCTCAGACAGATATACCTGTCTCTACTGTCCTCTCTGTCCCTCAGACAGATATACCTGTCTCTACTGTCCACTGTCTGTCCCTCAGACAGATATACCTGTCTCTACTGTCCACTGGCTGTCCCTCAGTCGATGACAACTCCACACGTATTTTGCTGCCAAAAATGTGCATTTGGACGCGACCGTTTTGGTTGAGAAATGTAGAACACTGGAACTTGGATTTGTACTTGTGTTTACACACGCACACACACACACACACACACACACACACGCACACGCACACGCACACACAGACAATAGTGGTTCTCAAAGTGGGATCCGGGGAGTCAGAGTTTACAAATGGAACGAAATGGACCCTAACAGGTCCATTTGGTTCCATTTGTACCCTCTCAGAGTTGACATTGATTTTACAATATAAATACAAAATAATAAATTGAGGTCCCTTATATAAATGGCATTAAATGGGGGTCAGTAGCCTAATGCATGTCAAACTGGGTGTCCTTGAAATTAAAATGATGAGAATCACTGCTAGAGCCCTGGCATATATTTTCAAATGGGGGTCTGTGGGCTAACAATTTGGGGTCCTTGCTCCTTGACATGGAAAAGTTTTGAGGCCAACTGACCGGACACACAGAGACACTCACAGTACAATAATAATTGCTTGCTTTGTAAGGCTACTTTCACAATTTCATGTTATATGTATATACAGTATACTCTTATCATACGTCATCATACATCATCTGGCCAAACAATTTGCGTACTTACTTTTGTCTTAGTGGAAATAGGTGGACTCAAAAGAAACATATTGGTGCTTCTTACATTTTGGTCGGTCCTAAAACAATTCTGGTGCTCCTACATTTTTAAACTGGTAGCACCAGTGCTACAAGGTAAGAAAGTTGACACTAATTAGCCCCGTGGACCCCCATTTGAAAACATATTCCAGGGACCCCCATGTGAGAAGATTTTTACGGCTCTAGCAGTGATTCTCAACCTGTTTAATTTAAAGGACCCCCCAGTTTGACATGCCTAATTGCCTATTAGCATAGTAGTATACAGAACACATCCCCATGTAATTGCATTTCTATCTCTGGGACTCCCAATTTATATTGTAAAATCAATGTTATTTTAACTCTGAGAGTGTACAACTGGAAATGTTCCATTTGTACACTCAGTCACAGACCCATAAGGGTCCATTTGGTTCCTAACTATATAATTTAGCTGGGGACCCCCTGGGGGTCCCCGGACCCCACTTTGTGAACCACTGATATAGCCTACTATACTGTAATTGCTTAGGTCAAAGCTGTTTTACATGTACCGTTACTCACTAGTATGTATTTTTTATTCATGTCTATATATTTTTATTATCGGTTATCGTATCGGTATCGGTCTTGAGAAGCAAGAAGTTATCTGTTTCAAAAAATCAATATCGTGCATCCCTAGTTATTGATGGTGGATTCAAATTCTTTATATACATACATTTATTGCATTTTTATAGCGCTTTTCCAAGTGCTCAAAGCGCTTTACAATGGTTCATTCATTCATACATTGGGAGGTGAAGGTTCATTCATTCATACATTGGGAGGTGAAGGTTCATTCATTCATACGTCGTGAGGTGAAGGTTCATTCATTCATACATTGGGAGGTGAAGGTTCATTCATTCATACATTGGGAGGTGAAGCGGCGAACAGTCGACGCCAGCGTCCTCACTTCCCCACATTCACACACCGACGGTGGCGAGCTCACACCGACCGACTCACTGGAGGCGATGTGGGGTTCAGTGTCTTGCTCAAGGACATTTCGACATGTGGACAGGAGGAGGAGCCGGGATTCGAACCGCCGACCCAGGGATCATTGGACGACCTGCTCTACCTCCTGAGCCACAGACGCCCTACTAATCAACTCTGTCTCTGTCTCTCTGTCTCTGTCTCTCTGTGTCTCTGTCTGTCTCTCTCTGTCTCTGTCTGTCTCTCTCTGTCTCTGTCTCTGTCTGTCTCTCTCTGTCTCTGTCTCTGTCTCTCTCTGTCTCTGTCTCTCTCTGTCTGTCTCTGTCTGTCTGTCTGTCTCTCTCTCTCTCTCTCTCCCTCTCTCTCTGTGTCTCTCTCCCCCCGGTGGTCAGGTGATCGTGTGTTCGGCCACCCTCCACTCGTTCGAGGTGAAGAAGCTGTCGGAGCGCCTCATGCACTTCCCCACCTGGGTGGATCTGAAGGGGGAGGACTCTGTCCCCGAGACGGTCCACCACGTGGTGGTCCCCGTCAGCCCCAAACTGGACCGGCTGTGGGAGCGGCTGGGGAAGAGCCACGTCCGGGTACCGTACCCTAATGTTACCCTAACCCATTCTGACCTGAGATCAGATTCTATAAACGCCTTCTACATCCTGACAGTTTTCTGAAAAAGCTATGTTTCTATGTCAGTCGTTCTTCGATTAAAAAAAAATAGCAGACCTACAAGCTCATAGCGCGCCACTCGGTGGCGCGATATGAGCTTGTAGATTTTTAAATTTAAATATTTTTAAATAGCTAAAGCATAACGTAATTCTAACACCAAAATGGGTTCCCGTATAGAATGGGTTAAACCCATGTCCGGGTACCACTTTGAAGCACTGTTTCTGGTGTAGTTTTTAGTAATGCCTGAGTTTACGCTCTGTTTCATGCTAAAAAATAGCAGATCTACAAGCTCGCAACGCTTATTCTGAGCAAGTATGTGACTGTCTTTCTCTTTCACTCTCTGTGTGTGCGTGCGTGCGTGTGTGCTACAGACGGACGAGGTCCATGCCAAAGACAACACCAGACCAGGAGCCAACTCTGCAGGTGAGAATCACCTTAAATCACCCCTCAACTCTTTCTGTCAGACACAGTAGAGGGCTGAAATCACCCCTCAACTCTTTCTGTCAGACACAGTAGAGGGCTGAAATCACCCCTCAACTCTTTCTGTCAGACACAGTAGAGGGCCTAAATCACCCCTCAACTCTTTCTGTCAGACACAGTAGAGGGCTGAAATCACCCCTCAACTCTTTCTGTCAGACACAGTAGAGGGCTGAAATCACCCCTCAACTCTATCTGTCAGACACAGTAGAGGGCTGAAATCACCCCTCAACTCTTTCTGTCAGACACAGTAGAGGGCTGAAATCACCCCTCAACTCTTTCTGTCAGACACAGTAGAGGGCTGAAATCACCCCTCAACTCTATCTGTCAGACACAGTAGAGGGCCTCGATCACCCCTCAACTCTATCTGTCAGACACAGTAGAGGGCCTAAATCACCCCTCAACTCTATCTGTCAGACACAGTAATAATAATAATAATAAACTTTATTTGTATAGCAGTTTCATACATAAAATGCAGCTCAAAGTGCTTCACAGGGCAGGACACAAAAATAAAATACAATAAAACACAAGTAGTTAAAATGATAGAACAATAGCAGAGAACAAAACCGAGTATAAGAACATAAAATAAATAAAAACACATAAAATAAATAAAACTCAACTAAAAGCAAGGGTGAAGAGGTGAGTCTTGAGTTGAGATTTAAAAATGTCTACAGAGGGTGCGTGTCTGAGCTCGAATGGAAGTTTATTCCAGGCTGTTGGGCCATAGAAGCAAAAAGCTGCCTCACCGTACTTTTTTGTGCACATACCTTTAGGCACTTCAAGTAGGCCAGCGTTGGAGGACCTGAGGGGGCGGCTAGGGACATATCTAGGTAGGCAGTCACGGAGGTACGGAGGTGCGAGACCATTGAGAGCTTTATAGACAAGTAACAGAATTTTAAAGTCAATCCTGAAAACAACCGGAAGCCAGTGCAGTGATGCCAAAACTGGAGTAATATGTTCTCTCATCCTAGTTCTAGTTAAAACTCTGGCTGCTGCATTTTGGACAAGTTGTAATCTGTCAGTCGCTTTCTTAGGGAGTCCTGAAAAGAGTGCATTGCAGTAGTCAAGCCGAGAAAAAACAAAGGCGTGGATTAGCGTTTTTGCATCGTCCAAGGACAAATAGGATCTGATCCGTGCAATATTTCTAAGGTGAAAAAAAGCAATCTTGGTAACATGATTAATGTGTGAATTAAAATTCAATTCAGAATCAATAATAACCCCCAGGTTCTTTACTGTACTGTTACCTTCTACAGTCAGGTTGCCAAGTCTGCCAATTATTGATTCTCTTTGCTCGCTAGAACCGATTATGAGAACTTCCGTCTTATCCTCATTCAGTTTGAGAAAGTTCTCACTCATCCAACACTTGATGCCAGACAGACAGGTCAACAGCGGGTCCAAAGCACAGGGATCGTCTGGGGCCACAGAAAGATATAGTTGGGTATCATCAGCATAGAAATGAAAATTGACACCGTGATTGGTAATGAGTTCACCCAATGGCAGAATGTACAAGGAGAACAGCAGAGGACCAAGAATCGAGCCCTGTGGGACACCAGAACTGATGTCGTGTTTGTCTGAGTCAAACTCGGCTAGATTGACAAAGTAACTTCTGTTTGAAAGGTAGGAGGAGAACCAGGACAGGGCCGTACCAGACAGGCCTATCCAGTGCTCCAGACGCTGTATTAAAATTGAATGATCAATCGTGTCAAATGCAGCCGTTAAATCTAACAGTAGGAGAACGGATACATGTTTCTTGTCAGCAGACACCCTAAGATCATTCATTACTTTTACAAGGGCAGTTTCTGTGCTATGATTTTTCCTAAAGCCAGATTGGAATTTGTTGTGCACATCATTGCTCTGTAGAAATACGTCCAATTGATGAGAGATGCATTTCTCCAAAACCTTGCCCAGAAAGGGCAGATTCGAAATGGGTCGATAGTTACCCAAAACAGAGGGATCCAGATTATGTTTCTTTAGTAGGGGCCTGACTACGGCCGTCTTCAGAGAGTCTGGGAAGACGCCTGTCTGTAGAGAGCTGTTTACTATTTTTAGGATATCTCCAATCACACTGTCTAAGACCTCTTTGAGAAAGGTGGTGGGAATTGTATCCAATGAACAGGAGGAAGATGTCATCTGTGATATGGTTTTGCGGAGTTCGTCTTCATCAATTGCGCAAAACGATAATAGGCTCCCCCTGGAGAGATCTACCCTGGGACCGTTAGCTGCTGTTTGAAGGTTTGCACTAGCAACAGCACCATTCAAAATATCAGCTCTAATGTTAAAGATTTTGTTATCAAAAAAGCATGCAAACTCATTACACTTAGCTTTAGAGGCCGGGAATGACTGCTTGTAGGACTGGGGGGGGTTTAAAAGTCGATCAATGGTAGAGAATAGGACTCTGGCATTTGTCTTGTTCTCGTTAATAATGCCAGAGAAATATGCCTGCCTTGCTAGACGCAGGGCTTTGTTATAGGCGACTGTTGACTTTTTAAGAATCTCTAGGTGGGTGGTGAGTTTATTTTTTCTCCAAGCTCGCTCAGCTCTACGACATTCTTGCTTCAGTGAGCGTGTATGCTCATTTAACCAGGGCGTTACTCTGGTGTTATGTTTCTTTTTTGTTTTCAAAGGAGCCACTATATCAAGAGCTGACTCTAGTTTAAGATTAAAAATTTGAACCAGATCATTTACTGGGGGAGTATCGGGCAGGGGGGGGCCCAGATGACGAGGGAACTCGTCAGCTGCAGAAGAGCTAAAAAAGCGCTTTGTTATGGTATATTCTGTGATGTTTTCCTCTAGATCAGAGGCAGTCATATTAAAACACAGCAAATAGTGGTCTGATAGCTCAGGCCTTTCAATAGTCCTTTCCACAGTGATGTTCACCCCTCTAGAAATCACCAGGTCCAGAGTGTGCCCATGTTTATGTGTAGGCCCAACAACATGTTGGATAAACTCAAAGGAATGCAATAACTCTAAGAAACCCATAGCCACAGCATCTGTAGCATCATCCAGGTGCAGATTAAGATCACCTGTGATAAGAGTTCTGTCATAGTTAGTGGAGCAGATAGATAAAAGTTCTGATATTTCTGTTAGAAATATTGCTTTACTGCATTTTGGAGGGCGATAAATGCTAATCATTGGCATGGAGGATTTACCAAGTAATATAGTGGCCTGGTATTCAAAGGATGTAAAGCTACCCAGGGTCAGAGCCTTGAATTTTAATGTGTCTGAAAAAATTATTGCCAGTCCACCTCCTTTCTTAGCCTCACGAACAGAGTGAATAAAACTGTAGTTTGGGGGACAGGCTGGCGCTAGGAGAAAAGCTCCATCCGAGCCAAGCCATGTCTCTGTTAGAAGTAGTAGAGGGCTGAAATCACCCCTCAACTCTATCTGTCAGACACAGTAGAGGGCCTAAATCACCCCTCAACTCTTATCTGTCAGACACAGTAGAGGGCTGAAATCACCCCTCAACTCAGTAGAGGGCTGAAATCACCCCTCAACTCTATCTGTCAGACAAAGGGTTCCCCAATTCATTTTATTAATTATCTTTTTGCGTGGCCTTGCCCTAACCCATCCTAAAGTGCTCATTGGTTGCCCTAACCCATCCTAGAGTGCTCATTGGTTGCCCTAACCCATCCTAGAGTGCTCATTGGTTGCCCTACCCCATCCTAGAGTGCTCATTGGTTGCCCTTACGGCCTAACCCATCCTAGAGTGCTCATTGGTTGCCCTAACCCATCCTAGAGTGCTCATTGGTTGCCCTAACCCATCCTAGAGTGCTCATTGGTTGCCCTGCCCCTAACTAACCCATCCTAGAGTCTGTACAGTTTCAATGTAAACATGCTGTATGTGTTGATGTTGTCATGTTTGCACTGCTGATTGGCTATTCGTTTATTTAATACCTCGCGTTAACCTACTGTAAATGGATCTGGATTGAGTGTGTGCTTACTGTAAATGGATCTGGATTGAGTGTGTCTGCTTACTGTAAACGGATCTGGATTGAGTGTCTGCTTACTGTAAACTGATCTTGATTGAGAGTGTCTGCTAAATTGTGCTGCACGATTAATCAAAATAATTATTTTGAAGTGTGTGTGTGTGTGTGTGTGTGTGTGTGTGTGTGTGTGTGTGTGTGTGTGTGTGTGTGTGTGTGCGCACAGAGATGTGGTCGGAGGCCATCAAAGTTCTTAAAGGGGAATACACGGTCCGAGCCATCAGCGAACACAAGATGGAGCAGGCCATCATCTTCTGTAGGACCAAGATCGACTGTGACAACATGGAGCAGTACTTTATCCAGCAGGGCGGAGGTATTACTACTCTATTACTATTACTGTGACAACATGGAGCAGTTCTTTATCCAGCAGGGCGGAGGTATTAATACTCTATTACTATTACTACTCTATTACTATTACTGTGACAACATGGAGCAGTACTTTATCCAGCAAGGAGGAGGTATTAATACTCTATTACTATTACTGTGACAACATGGAGCAGTACTTTATCCAGCAAGGAGGAGGTATTAATACTCTATTACTATTACTGTGACAACATGGAGCAGTACTTTATCCAGCAAGGAGGAGGTATTAATACTCTATTACTATTACTATGACAACATGGAGCAGTACTTTATCCAGCAAGGAGGAGGTATTACTACTCTATAGGGCTGTCCCCGACTAAGGATTTGTATAGTCGACTGATAGATGAATACATTTGCTGTTAGTCGACTAATAGTCGACTGCCCCAAAAAATTGTATATAAAAATACAATATTTACAAAAATATACAAAGATATTGTATTATTCCACTAGGTCTGTGGGGGACATAAACACATTTGAACTTTCTTTTTTTTTAACAACTGAGAGGCTTGTCATTAGCCAGATTGAGCACAGCAGGTGAGGTTGAGATTCTGGCGTCTATCAGGCCAGCGCACTGTCTGTGCGATTCAAGTCACAGGCAGTGGCACATTGCCACACAGGCAGACACACTCCACATGCACATTGGAGATTTGAACAGTCAGAATGTTCAAATGTGTTTATGTCCCCCACAGACCTAGTGGAATAATAAAATATTTTTGTATATTTTTGTAAATATTGTATTTTTATATACAATTTTTTTTTGGGTCAATTGTTTTTGTGATGAACATCGACTAAGAGGTGGTCAGTCGACTGAGACCCGTTCCGATCGATTAGTCGACTATTCGACTAATCGAGGTCAGCCCTACTACTCTATTACTATTACTGTGACAACATGGAGCAGTACTTCAGTACAGAGTGGATTGGACACATTGTGTGTGTGTGTGTGTGTGTGTGTGTGTGTGTGTGTGTGTGTGTGTGTGTGTGTGTGTGTGTGTGTGTGTGTGTGTGTGTGTGTGTGTGTGTGTGTGTGTGTGTCGTAGGTCCAGACAGTAAGAAGGAACACCAGTTCTCCTGTGTGTGTCTGCACGGAGACAGAAAGCCCAACGAGAGAAAGACCAACTTGGATCGCTTCAAGGTAAAACACAACATACATATAGGATGAATAAACACAAATACAGTTCATAAAGAACCTTAAAAACACAACATTAGCTGATTCTATACATAGGACATCTGAGAACGTCATAAGGACCCCGAAATATTAGTACTATTGACGTGTGAGGACGTCCTAGCGACGTCCCAGCGACGCTGGGCGAGATAAGAATATTCAGAATTTTCCCTTTTTTTTTTTTTTGGCATTTCGCTTTTCGCTTGCCGTATGCTAACGCTCAGTGCAACTATTAGCTTGTCATTGACTCCCATGTTAGCGCGGCGGAAAGAATGACTCGTATCTCCTAATCCAGGGCGCTCTCCATGGTGATGAATAGAGCGATATGCTGGCGCTTCATTTCTGCTCCTCATCCGTCTCTCCCGCAAAATATGAACGCTTTTTGGAGCGTAAAACAATATATTAAGATGATCGGGGATGTGAGGTCCCTTTGTAAAGTCAACTTTTTTAGGCAAGTGTTTCCTGTTTCATGGCTTTCAAAGTAAAAGCGATCAGACAACTCTGGCACTCTATAGCCTTTATTTTGAAGGCACTTCCTGTACTAAATGTGTTAGGGGGGGACGATCTAGGTTCACACTAGAAGTGCATTTTGCATCCCAAAACACAGTTTATAGTTACGGGACGCAATAAAACAATAAAACCTCTGAATCCACGGGGACGCTCTACTGTACTACTGTACTGTTTTTATATTCTAGTTTATTTTGCTAGCTTTAGTTATAATAATCATTTCTTCTTCTGTTTTCTACATGGATAATATAACCACATTCTAACCATCTAAAATCAAATTGGAGTTAAATGCTGCAATATGACTCTTAACGTCGTTGGAAGTGGGACTCATAAAATATCCCTGGGACTCATTTCTAAAAGACCATCTCTGCATCCTGGGACTCATTTCTAAAAAGACCATCCCTGCATCCTGGGACTCATTTCTAAAAGACCATCCCTGCATCCTGGGACTCATTTCTAAAAGGACCATCCCTGCATCCTGGGACTCATTTCTAAAAAGACCATCCCTGCATCCTGGGACTCATTTCTAAAAAGACCATCCCTGCATCCTGGGACTCATTTCTAAAAAGACCATCCCTGCATCCTGGGACTCATCTCTAAAAGACCATCCCTGCATCCTGGGACTCATCTCTAAAAAGACCATCCCTGCATCCTGGGACTCATTTCTAAAAAGACCATCCCTGCATCCTGGGACTCATTTCTAAAAGACCATCCCTGCATCCTGGGACTCATTTCTAAAAAGACCATCCCTGCATCCTGGGACTCATCTCTAAAAGACCATCCCTGCATCCTGGGACTCATCTCTAAAAGACCATCCCTGCATCCTGGGACTCATTTCTAAAAGACCATCCCTGCATCCTGGGACTCATTTCTAAAAGACCATCCCTGCATCCTGGGACTCATTTCTAAAAGACCATCCCTGCATCCTGGGACTCATTTCTAAAAAGACCATCCCTGCATCCTGGGACTCATTTCTAAAAGACCATCCCTGCATCCTGGGACTCATTTCTAAAAGACCATCCCTGCATCCTGGGACTCATTTCTAAAAGACCATCCCTGCATCCTGGGACTCATTTCTAAAAGACCATCCCTGCATCCTGGGACTCATTTCTAAAAAGACCATCCCTGCATCCTGGGACTCATTTCTAAAAGACCATCCCTGCATCCTGGGACTCATTTCTAAAAGACCATCCCTGCATCCTGGGACTCATTTCTAAAAGACCATCCCTGCATCCTGGGACTCATTTCTAAAAGACCATCCCTGCATCCTGGGACTCATTAACCTATTTACATCACTGGAAGTGTTGTGGCCAGTCGGTGTGGAATGCTGAGTTCAGGTCTTCTAGGTTCACACATTCATAATAATAATAATAATAAAACTTTATTTGTATAGCACCTTTCATGACATAAAATGCAGTGCTTTACAGAGCAATGGAGTTTTTTTTTAAGGCAACGACATTAAAAAACAAGTAGTAATGCAATACAGTGAGGACATGAATAACAAAAAATTAAAGATCAATTAAAAGCAATGTTGTAGAAGTGCAGGGTCTTGAGCTGTGCTTTAAAATGTCTACAGAGGCTGCCTGTCGAAGGTACAGTGGGAGCTTGTTCCATGCCGTCGGCCCCTAGAAGCAAAAAACTGCTTCCCCGTATTTTTTAGTTGCCATTTTTTTAGGCAAAGCGAGCAGGCCAGCAGTGGAAGACCTTAGGGGGCGGTTTGGCACATATTTAGGCAGGCACTAGAAGTGTTGTGGCCAGTCGGTGTGGAATGCTGAGTTCAGGTCTTCTAGGATCAGTCGGTGTGGAATGCTGAGTTCAGGTCTTCTAGGATCAGTATGTGTGGAACGCTGAGTTCAGGTCTTCTAGGATCAGTCGGTGTGGAATGCTGAGTTCAGGTCTTCTAGGATCAGTCGGTGTGGAACGCTGAGTTCAGGTCTTCTAGGATCAGTCGGTGTGGAATGCTGAGTTCAGGTCTTCTAGGATCAGTCGGTGTGGAACGCTGAGTTCAGGTCTTCTAGGATCAGTCGGTGAGTTCAGGTCTTCTAGGGTCAGTCGGTGTGGAATCCTGAGTTCAGGTCTTGTTGCATCATGTGTTTCTCCTCAGAGAAAAGAAGTCCGTCTCCTGATCTGTACAGACGTGGCTGCCAGAGGCATCGACATCCACGGCGTTCCCTTTGGTGAGTGCCACGGGGCAGCACGTCCCCTAGAGCCTACACACACACACACACACACACACACACACACACACACACACACACACACTCACTGTTATGGATGTTATGGATGTTAACTGTTATGGATCTGTCTCTGCAGTGATCAACGTCACCCTCCCAGACGAGAAGCAGAACTACGTGCATCGCATCGGCAGAGTGGGCCGAGCCGAAAGGTTGGTCTGTGTGGGCCATATGCTAATGAGTGGACCATCTGTTAATGTGTGTATATGGGTGGACCTATATGTTAATGAGTGTCTATGGGTGGACCTATATGTTAATGAGTGTATATGGGTGGACCCACATCTCATTGGCTAATCTTGTCCCTCTCAATCTGACAGGATGGGATTGGCCATCTCTCTGGTTGCCATGGAGAAAGAGAAGGTATGTTGTATTTTAAACCCTTTACCCCTAAACTACTGTTAAACCCTTAACCCCTAAACTACTGTTAAACCCTTTACCCCTAAACTACTGCTAAACCCTTTACCCCTAAACTACTGCTAAACCCTTAACCCCTAAACTACTGCTAAACCCTTTACCCCTAAACTACTGTTAAACCCTTTACCCCTAAACTACTGTTAAACCCTTTACCCCTAAACTACTGTTAAACCCTTAACCCCTAAACTACTGCTAAACCCTTAACCCCTAAACTACTGTTAAACCCTTTACCCCTAAACTACTGTTAAACCCTTAACCCCTAAACTACTGCTAAACCCTTTACCCCTAAACTACTGTTAAACCCTTTACCCCTAAACTACTGCTAAACCCTTTACCCCTAAACTACTGTTAAACCCTTTACCCCTAAACTACTGTTAAACCCTTTACCCCTAAACTACTGCTAAACCCTTTACCCCTAAACTACTGCTAAACCCTTTACCCCTAAACTACTGCTAAACCCTTTACCCCTAAACTACTGTTAAACCCTTTACCCCTAAACTACTGTTAAACCCTTAACCCCTAAACTACTGTTAAACCCTTTACCCCTAAACTACTGTTAAACCCTTTACCCCTAAACTACTGCTAAACCCTTTACCCCTAAACTACTGCTAAACCCTTTACCCCTAAACTACTGCTAAACCCTTTACCCCTAAACTACTGCTAAACCCTTTACCCCTAAACTACTGCTAAACCCTTTACCCCTAAACTACTGCTAAACCCTTTACCCCTAAACTACTGTTAAACCCTTTACCCCTAAACTACTGCTAAACCCTTTACCCCTAAACTACTGTTAAACCCTTTACCCCTAAACTACTGTTAAACCCTTTACCCCTAAACTACTGCTAAACCCTTTACCCCTAAACTACTGCTAAACCCTTTACCCCTAAACTACTGCTAAACCCTTTACCCCTAAACTACTGTTAAACCCTTTACCCCTAAACTACTGTTAAACCCTTAACCCCTAAACTACTGTTAAACCCTTTACCCCTAAACTACTGCTAAACCCTTTACCCCTAAACTACTGCTAAACCCTTTACCCCTAAACTACTGCTAAACCCTTTACCCCTAAACTACTGCTAAACCCTTTACCCCTAAACTACTGCTAAACCCTTTACCCCTAAACTACTGCTAAACCCTTTACCCCTAAACTACTGCTAAACCCTTTACCCCTAAACTACTGCTAAACCCTTCACCCCTAAACTACTGTTAAACCCTTTACCCCTAAACTACTGTTAAACCCTTAACCCCTAAACTACTGCTAATGGTAACGGGTGTATTCGTACATGTGTATGCGTGTATTACCATGGTGACGGGTGTATTCATACAACAGGTGTGGTACCATGTGTGCGCCAACCGAGGCAGAGGCTGCTACAACACTCGACTGAAGGACGACGGAGGCTGTACCATCTGGTACAACGAGAAAGAGGTATAGTACATGCATAAGTACATCTGGTACAATGAGAAAGAGGTATAGTACATGTATACTACGCTTACCGCCATTGCCGTTGGTTAATGGCCATTGCGCTTTTTATAGCGCTTTCGATCGAACAGGCCATAATGCTACTTGCGTTAGCATCGGGTAGCTACCTGTTGTTGTCGTCATGACAATGGGTCGCCCGTCTTAGATCGTCGTCGCCGTAATAATCCATTCCATCGGTTTCTTTCAATCGCCTGTATCTCCTGTTCCTTGTGCCAGAGGGCGACGTTGGCACAGAGTGGGCGCTGTGGAGCCCTCAGAGGGCGCTGTGGAGCCCTCCATAGCATCCATCTTATAAACGAGGCCCTGTCCAGGACTTGTTTCGCGTCCTAGTTTGTGTTCACTTCCGGAAGTCTGGAAATGTGGCTTTTAAAAATAAGAGCTCAACTGGGAAAAATGCTGGCGTGACTCGTCTCTCCTCTCCTCTCCTCTCCTCTCCTCTCCTCTCCTCTCCTCTCCTCTCCTCTCCTCTCCTCTCCTCTCCTCTCCTCTCCTCTCCTCTCCTCTCCTCTCCTCTCCTCTCCTCTCCTCTCCTCTCCTCTCCTCTCCTCTCCTCTCCTCTCCTCTCCTCTCCTCTCCTCTCCTCTCCTCTCCTCTCCTCTCCTCTCCTCTCCTCTCCTCTCCTCTCCCCTCCCCTCCTCTCCCCTCCCCTCCCCTCCTCTCCTCTCCTCTCCTCTCCTCTCCTCTCTCTCTCCTTCTCTCTCCTCTCTCTCTCTCTCCCCCCTCTCCTCTCTCTCTCTCTCTCTCTCTCTCCCCCCTATCTCTCCTCTCTCTCTCCCCCCTCTCCTCTCTCTCTCTCTCTCTCTCTCCCCCCCCTCTCCTCTCTCCTCTCCTCTCTCTCCCCCCCCCTCTCCTCCCTCTCTCTCTCCCTCTCTCTCTCTCCCCCCTATCCCTCCTCTCTCTCTCCCCCCCTCTCCTCTCTCCCTCTCTCTCTCTCTCCCCCCTCTCCTCCCTCTCTCTCTCCCTCTCTCTCTCTCCCCCCTATCCCTCCTCTCTCTCTCCCCCCCTCTCCTCTCTCCCTCTCTCTCTCTCTCCCCCCTCTCCTCCCTCTCTCTCTCCCTCTCTCTCTCTCCCCCCTATCCCTCCTCTCTCTCCCCCCCTCTCCTCCCCCCTCCCCAGCTGTTGTCAGACATTGAGGAGCACCTAAAGGTCACCATCACTCAGTGTGAGCCCGACATCAAGGTTCCTCTGGATGATTTTGACGGGAAGGTGACGTATGGCCAGAGGAAGGCTACAGCAGGTAGGTTTTGGAATTATCCATATCATTCATTCATTCATATTTTTAGTTATTTCATTTTTTTATGCTTTTTAATCTGAGAACTAGCTGTGACTCTGTCCATGGTGCTGAATTCATGTTGTAGCATTGAGACTAGCTGTGACTCTGTCCATGGTGCTGAATTCATGTTGTAGCATTGAGACTAG
The DNA here is from genome assembly GCF_964188405.1 of Protomyctophum parallelum. Lineage (NCBI taxonomy): Eukaryota > Metazoa > Chordata > Actinopteri > Myctophiformes > Myctophidae > Protomyctophum > Protomyctophum parallelum. The sequence goes on from NC_139717.1 coordinate 1,325,085, forward strand.
CTGTGACTCTGTCCATGGTGCTGAATTCATGTTGTAGCATTGAGACTAGCTGTGACTCTGTCCATGGTGCTGAATTCATGTTGTAGCATTGAGACTAGCTGTGACTCTGTCCATGGTGCTGAATTCATGTTGTAGCATTGAGACTAGTTGTGACTCTGTCCATGGTGCTGAATTCATGTTGTAGCATTGAGACTAGCTGTGACTCTGTCCATGGTTCTGAATCCATGTTATAGCATTGAGACTAGCGGTGACTCTGTCCATGGTTCTGAATTCATGTTGTAGCATTGAGACTAGCTGTGACTCTGTCCATGGTGCTGAATCCATGTTGTAGCATTGAGACTAGCGGTGACTCTGTCCATGGTTCTGAATTCATGTTGTAGCATTGAGACTAGCTGTGACTCTGTCCATGGTGCTGAATCCATGTTGTAGCATTGAGACTAGCTGTGACTCTGTCCATGGTGCTGAATCCATGTTGTAGCATTGAGACTAGCTGTGACTCTGTCCATGGTTCTGAATTCATGTTGTAGCATTGAGACTAGCTGTGACTCTGTCCATGGTGCTGAATCCATGTTGTAGCATTGAGACTAGCTGTGACTCTGTCCATGGTGCTGAAGTCATGTTGTAGCATTGAGACTAGCTGTGACTCTGTCCATGGTGCTGAATTCATGTTGTAGCATTGAGACTAGCGGTGACTCTGTCCATGGTGCTGAATTCATGTTGTAGCATTGAGACTAGCGGTGACTCTGTCCATGGTTCTGAATTCATGTTGTAGCATTGAGACTAGCTGTGACTCTGTCCATGGTGCTGAATCCATGTTGTAGCATTGAGACTAGCTGTGACTCTGTCCATGGTTCTGAATCCATGTTATAGCATTGAGACTAGCTGTGACTCTGTCCATGGTGCTGAATCCATGTTGTAGCATTGAGACTAGCTGTGACTCTGTCCATGGTTCTGAATTCATGTTGTAGCATTGAGACTAGCTGTGACTCTGTCCATGGTGCTGAATTCATGTTGTAGCATTGAGACTAGCTGTGACTCTGTCCATGGTGCTGAATTCATGTTGTAGCATTGAGACTAGCGGTGACTCTGTCCATGGTGCTGAATTCATGTAACGATGTGTTAACGATGCGTGCTCCTTTCAGGTGTCCTCTACAAGGATAACGATGTGTTAACGATGCGGTAACGATGTGTTAACGATGTGTTAACGATGCGTGCCTCTTCCAGGTGGGCTCTATAAGGGCCATGATGTGTTAACGATGTGTTAACGATGTGTTAACGATGCGTGCCTCTTCCAGGTGGGCTCTATAAGGGCCATGATGTGTTAACAATGTGTTAACGATGCGTGCCTCTTCCAGGTGGGCTCTATAAGGGCCATGATGTGTTAACGATGTGTTAACGATGTGTTAACGATGCGTGCCTCTTCCAGGTGGGCAGTATAAGGGCCATGTGGACGTGCTGGCGCCCACCGTCCAGGAGCTGGCCACACTGGAGAGAGAGGCCCAGACCTCCTTCCTTCACCTGGGATACATGCCCAATCAGCTGTTCAGAGCCTTCTGAACACCAGGATGACCTTCTGAACACCAGGATGACCCTCTGAACACCAGGATACATGACGGCCAACCAGGTGTTCAGAGCCCTGATCTGTTATTGTATCGTTAACATGAATTTTGAGAGTGTGAAATTAAACCAAATTGACCTTATTTTATTAACACATTCCCTCCCGTTGGGCGGGATTGTGAGGCAGGAAGTGATGCAATCCATATCTGTAGTCTAAACAGGAAGTGATGCAATCCATATCTGTAGTCTAAGGCTCACAACAGGATGTGGCCGATCGCCAGGAGGATTATTAATATTATTATTATTATTATTATTATTATTATTAATATTATTGTTGTCAGCGCAAGCTTGGATTGATGTTTTATAAGCTCCCAAACATAAACAAAATACAAATATATTATTTTTAAAGCTGGATTAAACTTTAACTCTTTAATCAAATCTCGAGATTGGCACAAATATGGTTAATTTAAATCTTTACCTCTAAGAGAGTGTAACATGTAACCGCATGGATCCGTATTTCACGCTCTCAAAAGTAAAAAAATAAATAAAAAAATAAAAAAATCTGCATAACCTAATTTACAAGAAGTTACACAAAAATGACAAGTCTTCTGCTTTCTCTAACACAAGCCTTTGCAAGCAGGCTAACTTTACAGAAAAATGCTGTTTATTTAGATGCTGATGGAAGTTGTTCAAGAGCTTAATTAAATGTTTATTTCCTTGTGGAGGAGTAATGTAAAAAATGCATTCACAGTTTGAGTTAACGTGACATTTATTATTATTTCCTTTCTGAAATAAAAGTGCAGTTTTCAGTTCATTCTGAGTCCTTCATGTTGAATAACGCCAGCCTGATTCTCAGACTAGCTTTCTTCAAGCTTCAGTCTGTCAGTGTCTCCTGTCTGTCTGAGCCATTTCAACGGGGAGGGGATTAGAATTTCCCTCAACCAATGGTAGCCATTGTTGTTTTCCTTCCTCATGTGTGTTGCGCTGTGTGATGACGCTGAAAACGGGCGCTGATTGGTTGGTCGTTAAACCCACCCCCACCACCACCGATTCTCATTGGATAATACATTTTTGTACCGAAGAAATAATAGGCTCACATGCAGTGCAACACCAGACCAAGAGACGCAGTCCACTCAGATGGAATGGTGCCGCCAGCCACACAGGGCCTCGCAGGCCTCGCGCTAGGCAGCGCTATCTCAGAGGCGGAGCTAAAATGGCAGGGGCGGTTATTAGCGCTACGCACGGCGGCCAGATATTGCATCGCAGTTCGCTGCAGCCCGTTCCGTCGCAGTTGATTTTTCACCTATTTAACCCATTCTGACCTGATTCAGATTCTATAAACGTCTTCTACATCCTGACAGTTTTCTGAAAAAGCGATGTTTCTATGTCAGTCGTTCGATTTTTCAAAAATAGCAGATCTACAAGCTCATATCGTGCCACTCGGTGGCGCGATGCGAGCTTGTAGGTCTGCTATTTGAGCTTTGTCCGCGTTGTGAGCTTGAAGATCGGCCGCGCCACCGCACAACGCATGCAGTGGAATTATACACACGATGGAAACGAAACAAAAACAACTGAACACATGTAGGCTAGTTGAGGCACAACGGCTCCGCTCACAAACAAAACCACTCGTCACTCCAGTGAAGTGAAAAGGTATGCTGTCACGACATTGTAGGACTGTGTGTGGACAAAAGAAAGGTGTTATTTCTAGGGCTGTCAATCGATTAAAATATTTAATCTGAGTCTTAATCGCTGGGTCTTAGAGGGTTAATCACATGATTGTCCATAGTTAACTGTGATTAATCGCAAATTAATCGCATATTTTCTATCCGTTCTAAATATACCTTAAATCAGTGGTTTTCAAGATTTTTCACATCAAGGTCCATTATTTATTCTGCATTTGAGCCACGGAACCACCATTTGATGACATTTAGCCTTCCAGACCCAAACTAAAGAACTGTATTGATGTTGGCCAATGTTACCATTACGAGAGATAACAGGCCATGTTGATCAAAATAACATGTTTTCTAATTGTGTAGACTTAAATTAACTTAAGTAATGCAGCTGTTTAACAATTATTCAACTCTTCAGTGTAAAATTGCCATGCATCTCTCAACCATTCTGTCAAACTTCACAGTGCGTTAATCGCGTGTTAAAAAGAATAGTGCCGTTAAAAGGATTGTGAGTTAACTAGTTAATAGTGCGTTAACTTTGACAGCCCTAGTTATTTCAAATAATTTGTCACGCATGGACCGACGACCTTTGCGCTAACGCGCGCAAATTCTTCCCCCCCGGACGTCTCGCACGGCCTCGCATTTCTCCCAGACGCCTCTGAAGATACGTGTACTGCTTTGTGTATTATTATTGTAGACCTTTTTTAAGGTAATTATTGCTTTAAATGTGTTGTGAACTTATATTATGTGTATAGTTATGAATTTAAATGTGTTGTGAACTTATATTATGTGTATAGTTATGAATTTAAATGTGTTGTGAACTTATATTATGTGTATAGTTATGAATTTAAATGTGTTGTGAACTTATATTATGTGTATAGTTATGAATTTGAATGTGTTGTGAACTTATATTATGTGTATAGTTATGAATTTAAATAATAATAATAATATATACGATTTATATAGCGCTTTTCTGGGTACCCAAAGTCGCTTTACAGAAAGAAGTTCAGACATATTTATTAGAAAACTATTAAAACTATTTAAAAAGGTTTAAAAGGTTAAAAACTAGAAATCAAAATCAAAAGAGGGACAAAAAAAGAAGGGTGTGTGTGTGTGGGGGGGGGGGGGTTATGTAGGGAAAGCCAGTTTGAAAAGGTGGGTTTTGAGTGTGCTTTTGAACATTTCGAGGGTGGGGGCAGCTCTGATGTGAGTTGGGAGTGAGTTCCAGAGAGAAGGGGCAGCCACTGCGAAGGCCCTGTCTCCCATGTCCGTTTGTTGGATCTGTGGGTTTCCAGTTGGTTGGCAGTGCTTGACCTGAGGGAGCGGGAGGGGACATGGCGGTTGATGAGTTCAGAGAGGTAGAGGGGGGCCTGGTTGTTGAGGGTTTTGTAGGTGATGGTGAGTATTTTGAATTGAATTCTGGACTTGACTGGGAGCCAGTGGAGTTCGCGGAGGATGGGTGTGATGTGGTCCCTGGATCTGGTTCTGGTGAGTAGGCGGGCGGCGGAGTTTTGAACATACTGTAGTTTTTTGAGGACCATGGTGGTGACGCCATACAGGAGGCTATTGCAGTAGTCGAGTCTGGATGTGATGAAGGCATGAATGAGTGTTTCAGCGGCCGTGTGGGATAGCATGGGACGAAGGCGGGCAATGTTACGGAGGTGGAAAAAGGCGGTTTTGGTGATCTGGTTGACATGGGGCTGGAAGGAGAGGGTGGGGTCAAGGATGACACCAAGGTTGCGGACTCGGGTGGAGGGGGTGACAGTGGAGCCATCAATGGTGAGGGAGAAGTCATGAGAGGAGCGGGTGAGGGAGTCGGGGCCAATGATGATGATTTCAGATTTATTGCAGTTGAGTTTTAGAAAGTTTGTTTGCATCCATGTTTTGATGTCAGTCAGGCAGGAGGTGAGGGTGGAGTGGGTGGTGGGGGTGATGGTTTTGGCGGGGAGATACAGTTGAGTGTCATCGGCATAGCAGTGGAAGTGGAGACCATGAGTGCAGAGTATCTGACCAAGGGGGAGCATGTAGAGGATGAAGAGAAGGGGACCAAGTACTGAACCTTGGGGGACGCCGTGGGTGACAGGTGACGTGAGTGATTGGCAGTTATGATTATGAATATGATTGGAACCAGGAGAGGGCAGTGTCAGTGATTCCAAGGGTGGATTTGAGGCGTGAGATGAGTATGGAGTGGTGAATGGTGTCGAAGGCGGCACTGAGGTCAAGGAGGATGAGGATGTTGAGTGAACCGGTGTCAGCAGATAGCAGGAGATCGTTGGTGACTCTGAGGAGGGCAGTTTCAGTGCTGTGTTTGGTGCGGAAGCCGGATTGAAATTGTTCATAGAGGTGGTTTGTTTCCAGGTATGCAGTGATTTGATTTGCGACGACTCGTTCCAGAATTTTTGACAGAAATGGGAGGTTTGAGATGGGCCGGTAATTATTGGGGGAGTCAGGGTCGAGGCCGGGTTTTTTTAGGATCGGTGTGATGGAGGCAAGTTTTAGTGAAGGGGGAACGAAACCAGAATGAAACCAGAGGAAAGGGAGGAGTTTATGTGTTGTGAACTTATATTATGTGTATAGTTATGAATCGATGGCTGTTCATTCAATGAATTCACTGATTTGTATTGTTGTGCTCTGATGGGATTGTAGCACTGCTGGAAAAAGTACTCAATTGTTTTACTTCAGTAAAAGTACCAATACTGCAATTTAGAAATACTCCGTTACAAGTAAAAGTACGGAATTGAAAATGTACTTGAGTAAAAGTACAAAAGTATCGGCATCAACATGTACTTAAAGTACTAAAAGTTAAAGTATACTCATATTGCAGAATGTCCCATTTCAAACGTGTACAAAAATCTATTGAAGATAGCAGATCTACAAGCTCAATAGATCGGCGATTTTCAAATGGCCGAAATGTATGGGGTTGAAATGGTTAATGCATGTTTTTCTAATAAAAATTAAAATCTCCAAAGTAACTAGTAACTAACTATAGTAACTAGAAGAAGAAGAAATGCGTTCTGGTAAATCAAGTTTACCAAGGGTAACTGGACTAAGCATCAGATACTTGTTTACAGCCAGGCCCACATGGAGCATTTCATGGTAGTGGTTCAATGCCTTGTCCAAGGGCACTTCAACGGTGGTAATTTTAACGTGTCGGACCGCTGATTCGAACTGGCGACCTTCCGATATCTAGCCTGCTCCGCAATCCACTCTGCCACCGCTGCCACTAAAGTTTCCATATAATTGTAGTTGAGTAAAAGTACAAAGTTTGGCCCCGAGATGTAGTGGAGTAGAAGTAAAAGTGTGTCTGTCTGTCTGTCTGCCTGCCTGCCTGTCTGTCTGTCTGAGGGCCGTGCAGAGAGCATTGGGGGGGCAGGGGCTCAAACTCCAGAATGTTTGGGGGTGGTGTTTTTGTGGAGTCCGTCCCTTGTGCCATTTCATGTCATTGGACAGTAAAATAAGCAATATGTTCTCATTAGTCTGAAACTAAAACTGACTGATGGCAGATTAAAAGATAATTCATTATGATAGTGAAATTATCATTACTTGTCAAATGTTCGTCTTGAAGGGCCAATGGCACTTATTGGTCCCCACATAAGCCCTTTTTGCCCCCCACACAAGCCCTTATTTGCCCCCCACACAAGCCCTTTTTACTCCCCACATAAGCCCTTATTTGCCCCCAACATAAGCCCTTATTTGCCCCCAACATAAGCCCTTATTTGCCCCCCCACAAGCCCTTTTTGCCCCCAATATAAGCCCTTATTTCCCCCCAATATAAGCCCTTATTTGCCCCACAAATGCCTGTCTAACATGTAAAAGAAATTTGGATGTATATTGTATTTTGTGTTTGGTATGTTTTTCTATGGACCCTGAGTCTGCAATCAGGCATTCATTCATTCAGTCATTCATTCATTACTAGTAATCATCAATGTGATTTTTAATTGAACATCATTT
>NC_139717.1:1342262-1344762 GCF_964188405.1 Protomyctophum parallelum
TGTCTAGCTGACATGGGCGGTGTTATTATTATTATTAAAGGTATCTAGCTGACCTGGGCGGTGTTATTATTATTATTAAAGGTATCTAGCTGACCTGGGCGGTGTTATTATTATTATTAAAGGTGTCTAGCTGACCTGGGCGGTGTTATTATTATTATTAAAGGTATCTAGCTGACCTGGGCGGTGTTATTATTATTATTAAAGGTGTCTAGCTGACCTGGGTGGTGTTATTATTATTATTAAAGGTGTCTAGCTGACATGGGCGGTGTTATTATTATTATTAAAGGTATCTAGCTGACCTGGGCGGTGTTATTATTATTATTAAAGGTATCTAGCTGACCTGGGCGGTGACGGGTTGATGGACAGGCTGGAGTTCTCCATCGCCATGAAGCTGATCAAGCTCAAGCTGCAGGGGCGGGGCTTGCCCTCCTGTCTGCCAATCATCATGAAGCAGCAGCCCCCCCTCTCCAACCCCGCCTCGGCCCTGATGACATCATCAACGCGCTTCGGTAAAATCAATCAATCAATCAATCAATTAATACATGCATATATACGTAATGGTTGGTATAAGTTGATATATATTTGTATCGGACATCAGGAGTTGGACAATATCGGAATATTAATATTAGTATTATTATTATTATTTTTGGAGATATATATATATATATATATATATTATACACAATCAAAGATTTGTGTCACATTTTCAAGATTTATTCTCCAAAAAACAGATCTACATGCTCGTAGTGTGTGCCGCGCTACGAGCTGGTAGATCTGCTTTTTTTTTTAGATATTTTCGTTTTTCACTCAAATATTTGCTTCTGGCGGGTTGCGGGTGGGGGGTCCCTGGAACAACATAATTTCAGATGGGGGTCAGAGGTCAGATGGGGGTCAGAGGTCAGATGGGGGTCAGAGGCCAAATACAGATAATTCCGGGGGATTTAGAAGCCTTTTTTTGTCTGGGCTCTAAATGGGTTAAAACACCAACAGGGGTTTGAGTGTTTTGTTTTTCGTCTCACAGGAACGGGTTCCATGTCCAACCTGTCAGTCGGCCCGCCCGCCCTCCTGGCCCCCGCCCCGTCGGTGCAGCCCCTGCTGCTGCCCCTAGGGCCCTCCACCCTAGGGCCCGCCACCCTGGGGCCCGCCACCCTGGGGCCCGCCACCCTAGGGCCCGCCACCCTGGGGCCCGCCACCCTGGGGCCCGCCACCCTGGGGCCCGCCACCCTGCCCCTGGGACCCTCCACCCTGGGGCCCGGGCCCGTCACCCTGCCCCTGGGACCCTCCACCCTGCCCCTGGGGCGGCCCTCCACCCTGCCCCTGGGGCCCGCTGCGCTAGCCAACGGAAGTGCCACCCTGCTCACCCCGTCGCCCGTGGGCAACCCTGCAGGTTGGTACGGCTACACTGTGAAGAGTGCTGTGGTGTTATCGACCCTGTGGGGCTGATACAGCTGTGATGTTATTAGAGTGCTGTGGTGTTATCGACCCTGAGGGGCTGATACAGCTGTGATGTTATTAGAGTGCTGTGGTGTTATCGACCCTGAGGGGCTGATACAGCTGTAATGTTATTAGAGTGCTGTGGTGTTATCGACCCTGTGGGGCTGATACAGCTGTGATGTTATTAGAGTGCTGTGGTGTTATCGACCCTGAGGGGCTGATACAGCTGTGATGTTATTAGAGTGCTGTGGTGTTATCGACCCTGAGGGGCTGATACAGCTGTGATGTTATTAGAACGCTGTGGTGTTATCGACCCTGTGGGGCTGATACAGCTGTAATGTTATTAGAGCGCTGTGGTGTTATCGACCCTGAGGGGCTGATACAGCTGTAATGTTATTATAGTGCCTGAGGGGCTGATACAGCTGTAATGTTATTAGAACGCTGTGGTGTTATCGACCCTGAGGGGCTGATACAGCTGTGATGTTATTAGAGTGCTGTGGTGTTATCGACCCTGAGGGGCTGATACAGCTGTAATGTTATTAGAGCGCTGTGGTGTTATCGACCCTGTGGGGCTGATACAGCTGTAATGTTATTAGAGTGCTGTGGTGTTATCGACCCTGTGGGGCTGATACAGCTGTGATGTTATTAGAGCGCTGTGGTGTTATCGACCCTGTGGGGCTGATACAGCTGTAATGTTATTATAGCGCTGTGGTGTTATCGACCCTGTGGGGCTGATACAGCTGTAATGTTATTAGAACGCTGTGGTGTTATCGACCCTGAGGGGCTGATACAGCTGTGATGTTATTAGAGCGCTGTGGTGTTATCGACCCTGAGGGGCTGATACAGCTGTAATGTTATTAGAGCGCTGTGGTGTTATCGACCCTGAGGGGCTGATACAGCTGTAATGTTATTAGAGTGCTGTGGTGTTATCGACCCTGTGGGGCTGATACAGCTGTGATGTTATTAGAGCGCTGTGGTGTTATCGACCCTGTGGGGCTGATACAGCTGTGATGTTATTAGAGTGCTGTGGTGTTATCGACCCTGAGGGGCTGATACAGCTGTGATG
>NC_139717.1:1349762-1379762 GCF_964188405.1 Protomyctophum parallelum
TGGTCTGCCCCGGGGTCTCCTCCCAGTGGGACGTGGTCCTTGGTCTGCCCCGGGGTCTCCTCCCAGTGGGACGTGGTCCTTGGTCTGCCCCGGGGTCTCCTCCCAGTGGGACGTGGTCCTTGGTCTGCCCCGGGGGTCTCCTCCCAGTGGGACGTGGTCCTTGGTCTGCCCCGGGGTCTCCTCCCAGTGGGACGTGGTCCTTGGTCTGCCCCGGGGTCTCCTCCCAGTGGGACGTGGTCCTTGGTCTGCCCCGGGGTCTCCTCCCAGTGGGACGTGGTCCTTGGTCTGCCCCGGGGGTCTCCTCCCAGTGGGACGTGGTCCTTGGTCTGCCCCGGGGTCTCCTCCCAGTGGGACGTGATCCTTGGTCTGCCCCGGGGTCTCCTCCCAGTGGCACGTGGTCCTTGGTCTGCCCCGGGGTCTCCTCCCAGTGGGACGTGCCTCGAGGACCTCCCTAGGGAGACGCCCGAGAGGCATCCTAACCAGATGCCTGAACCACCTCAGCTGGCTCCTTTCAAAGGAGCAGCGGTTCTATTCCGAGTCTCTCTCGTGTGACTGAACTTCTCACCCTATCTCTAAGGGAGAGCCACCCGTCGGAGAAAACTCATTTTGGCCGCTTGTATTTGCGACCTTATTCTTTGGGTCATGACCCCATGGCCCAAGCATGTTCCAATTCCCTTTTGTCCTTCCAGGGGAGGAGGAGGAGGAGGAGGAGGAGGAGGAGGAGGAGGGAGGGCTGTGGAGATGGTGAATGGAACCGGGCCGCACTACACCACCACCACCACCACCGCTGGTCCCCTAGACGCCCCAGAGGTGGAGAGGAGTAAGTACACTCATTACACCACCACCCTAGGGCCCTTTTCTCACCTCAAGCACCCCCAAATGGACACTAATTGACCCCCATTTGGACCACCACCCTAGGGCCCTTTTCTCACCTCAAGCACCCCCAAATGGACACTAATTAGCCCCGCGGACCCCCATTTGGACCACCACCCTATAGGACTCATAGACCCTAGGGGTGTAATGATGCAGTAACTGTATCAAAATATCGATTTTAATGAAAAAAACTGTATACAACGAGTGTTTTTTTCATACAGCGAGTGGTGTAGATGTTATGGAGACTGGGTAATTCTGTGCTGCCGATGATTTTAGCTGCTGTTTTAACGGTCCTCTGCAACCTGTTGCAGTCCTGAGCGCTCGTGTTACCGTACCACACTGTGATACAGCCAGTTAAGACACTTTCAATTATACAGCGATAAAAGTTCACTAGTCCTTTTGTACTTAAGCCAAATGTTTTAAGGCGCCTCAGAAAGTACAGTCGCTGCTGCGCCTTCTTGAGGATGTACTCGTTGTTGAGTGACCATGTGAATGTGTCTGTGATGTGTATGAGTGACCATGTGAATGTGTCTGTGATGTGTATGAGTGACCATGTGAATGTGTCTGTGATGTGTATGAGTGACCATGTGAATGTGTCTGTGATGTGTATGAGTGACCATGTGAATGTGTCTGTGATGTGTATGAGTGACCATGTGAATGTGTCTGTGATGTGTATCAGTGACCATGTGAATGTGTCTGTGATGTGTATGAGTGACCATGTGAATGTGTCTGTGATGTGTATGAGTGACCATGTGAATGTGTCTGTGATGTGTGTGAGTGACCATGTGAATGTGTCTGTGATGTGTATCAGTGACCATGTGAATGTGTCTGTGATGTGTATGAGTGACCATGTGAATGTGTCTGTGATGTGTATCAGTGACCATGTGAATGTGTCTGTGATGTGTATGAGTGACCATGTGAATGTGTCTGTGATATGTATGTTGTTGAGTGACCATGTGAATGTGTCTGTGATGTGTATCAGTGACCATGTGAATGTGTCTGTGATGTGTATCAGTGACCATGTGAATGTGTCTGTGATGTGTATGAGTGACCATGTGAATGTGTCTTTGATGTGTATGGGTGACCATGTGAATGTGTATGGGTGACCATGTGAATGTGTCTGTGATGTGTATGGGTGACCATGTGAATGTGTCTGTGATGTGTATGAGTGACCATGTGAATGTGTCTGTGATGTGTATGCCCAGGAATTTAAAGTTATCAACTATGTCGACAGATGACCCTTTGATGGAAATGGGGGTGTGGATGCCTTTGGACTTCCTAAAGTCTACAATGATTTCTTTGGTCTTATTGGTGTTAAGTGAGAGGTTGTTGTTATCGCACCATAGAGTCAGATCCTCTATCTCCCTCCTATAGGCCATCTCATCACCGTCGGTTATTAGTCCGATCACTGTGGTATCATCCGCAAATTTAATTATACTGTTATTCTCATTATCTGGCGACACAATCAAACGTAAACAAGCTGTACAACGGAGGGCTGAGGCAGCAGCCTTGGGGCGCACCGGTTCTGGTGAGAATTGTGGATGCGAACACACTGGGGCCTACCCGTCAGAAAGTAAAATATCCAGTTACAGATGGAGCTTCCCACACCAAGGCCACTGAGTTTCAACACTAATTTAGATGGTACAATAGTGTTGAATGCGGAACTATAGTCTATGAACAGTAGTCTGATATGAGATTCAAGATGTACCAGGGCAATGTGTCAAGGTGTGTCTCGTCTCGTCTCCTCTCGTCTCGTCTCCTCTCGTCTCGTCTCCTCTCGTCTCCTCTCGTCTCCTCTCCTCTCGTCTCCTCTCCTCTCCTCTCCTCTCCTCTCCTCTCCTCTCCTCTCCTCTCCTCTCCTCTCCTCTCCTCTCCTCTCCTCTCCTCTCCTCTCCTCTCCTCTCCTCTCCTCTCCTCTCCTCTCCTCTCCTCTCCTCTCCTCTCCTCTTCCTCTCCTCTCCGCAGTATCGTTCGAGGACCGTCTAAAGGAGAACTTTGTGCGCGGCAGCGTCGCTCTGGAGAAACGCCGTCTGGCTCTGCAGGAGGAGCAGAGGAGAGAGAGGGAGGAGAAGAGGAGAGGAGAGGAGAGGAGGGAGGAGGCCAGGAGAGGAGAGGAGAGGAGAGACAGGGAGGCGCGCGAGCAGGAGAACAGGAGACGCACCGACGAGGAGAGACGACTGGAGAGGCACCGAGAGGAGGAGAGACGCAGAGAGGAGGAGAGGAAGGAGGTGAGAGGGGGAGGGGAGGGGAGGACTAAACTCACCACACACACACAGCTACTGCTGTTGTCCTGAGACGTCCCCTTATCGTTCACTAAACTCACCCCACACACACACACACAGCTACTGCTGTTGTCCTGAGACGTCCCCTTATCATTCACTAAACTCACCACACACACACACAGCTACTGCTGTTGTCCTGTGACGTCCCCTTATCGTTCACTAAACTCACCCCACACACACACAGCTACTGCTGTTGTCCTGAGACGTCCCCTTATCGTTCACTAAACTCACCCCACACACAGACACAGCTACTGCTGTTGTCCTGAGACGTCCCCTTATCGTTCACTAAACTCACCCCACACACAGACACAGCTACTGCTGTTGTCCTGTGACGTCCCCTTATCGTTCACTAAACTCACCCCACACACACACAGCTACTGCTGTTGTCCTGAGACGTCCCCTTATCATTCACTAAACTCACCCCACACACACACACAGCTACTGCTGTTGTCCTGAGACGTCCCCTTATCGTTCACTAAACTCACCCCACACACACACACAGCTACTGCTGTTGTCCTGTGACGTCCCCTTATCGTTCACTAAACTCACCCCACACACACACAGCTACTGCTGTTGTCCTGAGACTTCCCCTTATCATTCACTAAACTCACCCCACACACACAGCTACTGCTGTTGTCCTGCAACGTCCCCTTATCATTCACTAAACTCACCCCACACACACACAGCTACTGCTGTTGTCCTGAGACGTCCCCTTATCGTTCACTAAACTCACCCCACACACACACAGCTACTGCTGTTGTCCTGAGACGTCCCCTTATCGTTCACTAAACTCACCCCACACACACACAGCTACTGCTGTTGTCCTGTGACGTCCCCTTATCGTTCACTAAACTCACCACACACACACACAGCTACTGCTGTTGTCCTGAGACGTCCCCTTATCATTCACTAAACTCACCCCACACACACACAGCTACTGCTGTTGTCCTGAGACGTCCCCTTATCGTTCACTAAACTCACCCCCCACACACAGCTACTGCTGTTGTCCTGAGACGTCCCCTTATCATTCACTAAACTCACCCCACACACACACAGCTACTGCTGTTGTCCTGAGACGTCCCCTTATCATTCACTAAACTCACCCCACACACACACAGCTACTGCTGTTGTCCTGTGACGTCCCCTTATCGTTCACTAAACTCACCCCACACACACACAGCTACTGCTGTTGTCCTGCAACGTCCCCTTATCGTTCACTAAACTCACCCCACACACACACAGCTACTGCTGTTGTCCTGAGACGTCCCCTTATCATTCACTAAACTCACCCCCCACACACAGCTACTGCTGTTGTCCTGAGACGTCCCCTTATCATTCACTAAACTCACCCCACACACACAGCTACTGCTGTTGTCCTGTGACGTCCCCTTATCGTTCACTAAACTCACCCCACACACACACAGCTACTGCTGTTGTCCTGAGACGTCCCCTTATCGTTCACTAAACTCACCCCACACACACAGCTACTGCTGTTGTCCTGTGACGTCCCCTTATCGTTCACTAAACTCACCCCACACACACACAGCTACTGCTGTTGTCCTGAGACGTCCCCTTATCGTTCACTAAACTCACCCCACACACACAGCTACTGCTGTTGTCCTGTGACGTCCCCTTATCGTTCACTAAACTCACCCCACACACACACAGCTACTGCTGTTGTCCTGTGACGTCCCCTTATCGTTCACTAAACTCAGGGACCCCCTGGAGAGGGAGAGAGGCAAAAAAGGGTAGAAATTGCAAGAAATTAGCTGATCTCTCTCTCTCTCTCTCTCTCTCTCCCTCTCTCTGTGTCTCTCGCCCCATGCGGGCGGCCATAAGCAGGAGGCGGAGCGTCAGAGGGTGGAGGCGTGGCATCGAGCGAGGAGGGAGGAGTTAGGGAGGAGGAGACGAGGAGACAAGGAGGAGATCTGTGTCCTCCGAGCCAAGAGGAGGAGCCTGGAGACTGAGCTGGAGGCTGTGGTGAGACGCACGCACACACACACACACACACGCACACACGCACGCATGCACACACGCACGCATGCATGCACGCATGCACGCGTGCACGGATGCCTATTTTTCCACCCTAAAACATGATCATCAGTCTTGTTGTTACATAAGGAGGTATAATTTATTCAAAAAAGTGTACAGTATTTGTTAAAATGTTGGACATTTTCAACACAATGATTTTCCAGACAAATGACATTTTTTATTTATTTTTTATGATTTATCTTCCCCCCCAAAGCTTTTTTCACAATTTTTATGTAACTACATTGCAAAGATAATTGCCTTCCTTGATGTATTAATGAGCATCAATAACGACCATCACCTGCATGGGCACAGTCACAGACACACATACAGCTCCCCTCTGCAGGCCTCTACTGTCTCATTTCTCTCCACAATCATGTGAATATCGATTTTTATTTTTAATATATCGATACATATCGTCGGGATATAATATCGATATATCGCGATATATACGATATATCGTTACATGCCTAGTGGTGATCCACCTGAACTGAAGCCCCGCCCACAGCTGTGGTTGTATGATAAAGGGGGAGGGGCTGATAGTGTGATGTCACTATATTACTGTTTATTTCATTGGCCCGTTTGACTGTCAAGGGTTCAGCCTCCAGGAAGAAACCCTAAATACAAAGTTAATACACACTACATTATCTCCCGGTCTCCTATTGGTTGGATCTCCCGGTCTCCCATTGGCTGATCTCCCGGTCTCCCATTGGTCGGTCTCCCAGGGCAACAAGCACAAACAGATCTCGGACCGGCTGCGCGACGCCCAGAGCAAGCGGCGGATCCAGAGGGCGGAGCTCGACCTGACCAATCAGAAGAGAGACGCTCGCATCTCCGACATCAACTGCCTGCAGCGGGAGTTTGAGGTACCTTTAATTTAACACATGTGTTGCCTTTGACGGGTTTACTCGTCCCGTAGATGAATGACGCGGAGCGCTGATGGCGAGCAGGCTCGTCTCAAAGCAGGGGTTCTCAACCCGTGGGTCGTGACCCCTCGGGGGGTCGCCAAATTCGCTAGACACGTGGCCAAAGCATTTCCGGGGGTCCCCAGACAAAAAACTTTGAGAACCCCTGTCTTAAACGGGTTGAGAATCACTGCTAGAGCCGTGAAAATCTTCTCTCATACATGGGGGGGGGGGGGAGAACCACTGCTTTAAGGCGTTTAAGGCATAACTTTGACTCTTTACTGAGGCCAGTTTTGAATCACATTCCTGTCCTCTGAGAGCGGTTTTGAAGGAGCGTATGGATTGGATTCACATTCCTTCACGACTGTTGGCAGGGCGTCACACATTTTGTGTGGCAAAACAGTGTTTTAGTGTGATTTAGTTGTGGTTTTATTTTGAAGGAGTGGCAGAGGAAGTTGTCCCAGCTGTTGTTTTATTTTGAAGGAGTGGCAGAGGAAGTTGTCCCAGCTGTTGTTTTATTTTGAAGGAGTGGCAGAGGAAGTTGTCCCAGCTGTTGTTTTATTTTGAAGGAGTGGCAGAGGAAGTTGTCCCAGCTGTTGTTTTATTTTGAAGGAGTGGCAGAGGAAGTTGTCCCAGCTGGTTCCGGAGCAGCAGAGGCTGAACGAGAAGCTACGCCTCATGGACCTGAAAAAGATCTCCTGTGGGTACAAACTACACCTCTTAGGCTACAAACTACTCCTCTTAGGGTACAAACTACACCTCTTAGGGTACAAACTACACCTCTTAGGGTACAAACTACACCTCTTAGGGTACAAACTACACCTCTTAGGGTACAAACTACACCTCTTAGGGTACAAACTACACCTCTTAGGGTACAAACTACACCTCTTAGGGTACAAACTACACCTCTTAGGGTACAAATTACACCTCTTAGAGTACAAACTACACCTCTTAGGATACAAACTACACCTCTTAGGGTACAAACTACACCTCTTAGGGTACAAACTACACCTCTTAGGGTACAAATTACACCTCTTAGAGTACAAACTACACCTCTTAGGGTACAAACTACACCTCTTAGGGTACAAATTACACCTCTTAGGGTACAAACTACACCTCTTAGGGTACAAACTACACCTCTTAGGGTACAAACTACACCTCTTAGGGTACAAACTACACCTCTTAGGGTACAAACTACACCTCTTAGGGTACAAATTACACCTCTTAGAGTACAAACTACACCTCTTAGGGTACAAACTACACCTCTTAGGGTACAAACTACACCTCTTAGGGTACAAACTACACCTATTAGGGTACAAACTACACCTCTTAGGGTACAAACTACACCTCTTAGGGTACAAACTACACCTCTTAGGGTACAAACTACTCCTCTTAGGGTACAAACTACACCTCTTAGAGTACAAACTACACCTCTTAGGGTACAAACTACACCTCTTAGGGTACAAACTACACCTCTTAGGGTACAAACTACACCTCTTAGGGTACAAACTACACCTCTTAGGGTACAAACTACACCTCTTAGGGTACAAACTACACCTCTTAGGGTACAAATTACACCTCTTAGGGTACAAACTACACCTCTTAGGGTACAAACTACACCTCTTAGGGTACAAACTACACCTCTTAGGGTACAAACTACACCTCTTAGGGTACAAACTACACCTCTTAGGGTACAAACTACTCCTCTTAGGGTACAAACTACTCCTCTTAGGGTACAAACTACACCTCTTAGGGTACAAACTACACCTCTTAGGGTACAAACTACACCTCTTAGGGTACAAACTACACCTCTTAGGGTACAAACTACACCTCTTAGGGTACAAACTACACCTCTTAGGGTACAAACTACACCTCTTAGGGTACAAACTACACCTCTTAGGGTACAAACTACTCCTCTTAGGGTACAAACTACACCTCTTAGGGTACAAACTACACCTCTTAGGGTACAAACTACACCTCTTAGGGTACAAACTACACCTCTTAGGGTACAAACTACTCCTCTTAGGGTACAAACTACACCTCTTAGGGTACAAACTACACCTCTTAGGGTACAAACTACACCTCTTAGAGTACAAACTACACCTCTTAGGGTACAAACTACACCTCTTAGGGTACAAACTACACCTCTTAGGGTACAAACTACACCTCTTAGGGTACAAACTACACCTCTTAGGGTACAAACTACTCCTCTTAGGGTACAAACTACACCTCTTAGGGTACAAACTACACCTCTTAGGATACAAACTACACCTCTTAGGGTACAAACTACACCTCTTAGGGTACAAACTACACCTCTTAGGGTACAAACTACACCTCTTAGGGTACAAACTACACCTCTTAGGGTACAAACTACACCTATTAGGGTACAAACTACACCTCTTAGGGTACAAACTACTCCTCTTAGGGTACAAACTACACCTCTTAGGGTACAAACTACACCTCTTAGGGTACAAACTACACCTCTTAGGGTACAAACTACACCTCTTAGGGTACAAACTACACCTCTTAGGATACAAACTACACCTCTTAGGATACAAACTACACCTCTTAGGGCACAAACTACACCTCTTAGGGTACAAACTACACCTCTTAGAGTACAAACTACACCTCTTAGGATACAAACTACACCTCTTAGGGTACAAACTACACCTCTTAGAGTACAAACTACACCTCTTAGGGTACAAACTACACCTCTTAGGGTACAAACTACTCCTCTTAGGGCACAAACTACACCTCTTAGGGCACAAACTACACCTCTTAGGATACAAACTACACCTCTTAGGGTACAAACTACACCTCTTAGGGTACAAACTACACCTCTTAGAGTACAAACTACACCTCTTAGGGTACAAACTACACCTCTTAGGGTACAAACTACACCTCTTAGGATACAAACTACACCTCTTAGGGTACAAATTACACCTCTTAGGGTACAAACTACACCTCTTAGGGTACAAACTACACCTCTTAGGGTACAAACTACACCTCTTAGGGTACAAACTACACCTCTTAGGATACAAACTACACCTCTTAGGGTACAAACTACACCTCTTAGGGTACAAACTACACCTCTTAGAGTACAAACTACACCTCTTAGGGTACAAACTACACCTCTTAGGGTACAAATTACACCTCTCAGGGTACAAACTACACCTCTTAGGGTACAAACTACACCTCTTAGGGTACAAACTACACCTCTTAGGGTACAAAGTACACCTCTGAGGGTACAAACTACACCTCTTAGGGTACAAACTACACCTCTTAGGGTACAAATTACACCTCTTAGGGTACAAACTACACCTCTTAGGGTACAAACTACACCTCTTAGGGTACAAACTACACCTCTTAGGGTACAAACTACACAATTTACAATTACAATTTAGGCATTTAGCAGACGCTCTTAATCCAGAGCGACTTACATTTAAGCAAGAACAAAGCATGGGAATACATCACATAAAAAGCATTTATCATGAAACATGCGTAAGCTAAGAAAGTAACAGTGGAATATTTATATAGTGAAACTATACATACACTATACATATAAACTATACATCTTTACTACTATGCTATATATGTGTACTATGGCGTGCTATGACTACATACAATACAATTACAGTGCTGTCTACATAACATGCTATAAGTCTGTATCAAATGCTATATAATCCAACAGAAATGCTATCTAAGGGTTTAGGGTAAGTGCTAAGGGCCATGATGGAGTCTGAAAAGGTGGGTTTTCAGGCTACGGCGGAAGATTGGGAGTGATGCTGCAGTTCTGACTGCAATGGGAAGTGCATTCCACAGTTTTGGAGCCAGAAGGGAGAAGAGTTTGGGACGTGTGGAGCGTTGTCCCGGCGTTTTTAGTGAGGGTACTTCCAGCTTCCCTGCGTTGGCTGATCTGAGTGCGCGGGAGGGTTTGTAGGGTTCAATCATACTTGTAAGATATGGGGGAGCCATACCTTTGGTTGCTTTGAATGCCAGCATCAGAGTTTTGTATTCTGTGCGGGCAGCGACCGGGAGCCAGTGGAGGGAGCGGAGCAGGGGGGAGACATGTGAGAATTTTGGCTGGTTGAAGACCAAGCGAGCTGCTGCATTTTGGATCAGCTGGAGAGGCTTAAGTGCACATGCTGGTAGGCCAGTAAGGAGGGAGTTACAGTAGTCGAGTTTTGATAAGACTGTTGTCTGGATTAGGAGCTGGGCTGATTCCTGGGTGAGGAACGGTCTAATTCGTCGTATGTTATAGAGTGTGAACCTACAGGATCGAGTGACAGCTGTGATGTGAGGTTTGAACGAGAGCTGACTGTCCAGGACAACACCAAGATTCCTGGCTGTTGGGACAGACGTTACCAGGGCGTTGTCTACGGAAATAGTTAGCTCCCGCATAGGGCAGGACTTAGCTGGGAAGAAGAGAAGCTCAGTCTTGTCTGGGTTCAGCTTGAGATGGTTGGAGGACATCCACTGTGAGATGTCAGCCAGGCATGCAGTGATGCGCTCTTCCACCTGAGTGGTAGAGGGGGGGAAGGATAGGAACAGTTGTGTGTCATCGGCGTAGCAGTGATAGGATATATTGTGGGCAGAGATGATAGTGCCAAGGGATTTAGTGTACAGTGAGAAAAGGAGGGGACCAAGTACAGATCCCTGTGGGACCCCAGTTTGGAGGGTTCGGGGGGATGATAACAGACCTTTCCAGGAAACCTGGTAGGTCCGGTCGGTGAGGTAGGAGGAGAACCACTTTAGTGCCGTTCCACCGATGCCTAGCTCCGCTAGGGTGTCTAGGAGCAGCTGGTGGTTCACTGTGTCAAATGCTGCTGATAGGTCTAGGAGAATCAGTACTGCAGAGTGGGAAGCAGCTTGGGCAGCATGTAGTGCTTCTGTGACTGCCAGCAGGGCAGTTTCTGTGGAGTGGGCCTTCTTGAATCCGGACTGGTTGGGATCCAGCAGGTTGTTCTGTGAGAGATGGAGAGAGAGCTGTTTGGAGACGACACGTTCAATGGTTTTAGAAATAAATGAAAGGAGTGATACCGGTCTGTAGTTCTTGACATCTGAAGGGTCAAGGGTTGGTTTTTTGAGGAGTGGTGTTACTCTGGCTGACTTGAGGGCAGATGGGACGCAGCCTGAGGTTACTGAGGTGTTGATGATGGAGGTGATGAAGGGGAGCAGATCAGGTGCGATGGTTTGGAAGATTGGAGACGGGACAGGGTCAAGAGGGCAGGTGGTGGGTCTAGAGGATGTCACTAGTTGTAGAACCTCGTCTGGGGAAAGAGGAGAGAAGGAGGACATGCATGGTATGTTGGGGTTAGTGTTGGTTGAGTCGGATGCTACTTTATGTGGGAGGGGAGGAAAGGAGCTGCTGATATCATCAACCTTCTTCTCGAAGTAGTTGACAAAAACATCAGCAGTGAGGGATGAAGGTTGAGTGGGGGGAGGGGGTTTAAGGAGGGAGGTGAAAGTGGAGAAGAGCTTCCTTGGGTTAGAGGTACAGGATTGGATCTTGGTGTGGTAGAAAGAGGTTTTAGCAGTGGTTAGTGAGTAGGGTACAAACTACACCTCTTAGGGTACAAACTACACCTCTTAGGGTACAAACTACACCTCTTAGGGTACAAACTACACCTCTTAGGGTACAAACTACACCTCTTAGGGTACAAACTACACCTCTTAGGGTACAAACTACACCTCTTAGGGTACAAACTACACCTCTTAGGGTACAAACTACACCTCTTAGGGTACAAACTACACCTCTTAGGGTACAAACTACACCTCTTAGGGTACAAACTACACCTCTTAGGGTACAAACTACACCTCTTAGGGTACAAACTACACCTCTTAGGGTACAAACTACACCTCTTAGGGTACAAACTACACCTCTTAGGGTACAAACTACACCTCTTAGGGTACAAACTACACCTCTTAGGGTACAAACTACACCTCTTAGGGTACAAACTACACCTCTTAGGGTACAAACTACACCTCTTAGGGTACAAACTACACCTCTTAGGGTACAAACTACACCTCTTAGGGTACAAACTACACCTCTTAGGGTACAAACTACACCTCTTAGGGTACAAACTACACCTCTTAGGGTACAAACTACACCTCTTAGGGTACAAACTACACCTCTTAGGGTACAAACTACACCTCTTAGGGTACAAACTACACCTCTTAGGGTACAAACTACACCTCTGAGGGTACAAACTACACCTCTTAGGGTACAAACTACTCCTCTTAGGATACAAACTACACCTCTTAGGGTACAAACTACACCTCTTAGAGTACAAACTACACCTCTTAGGGTACAAACTACACCTCTTAGGGTACAAACTACACCTCTTAGGGTACAAACTACACCTCTTAGGGTACAAACTACACCTCTTAGGGTACAAACTACACCTCTTAGGGTACAAACTACACCTCTTAGGGTACAAACTACACCTCTGAGGGTACAAACTACACCTCTTAGGGTACAAACTACACCTCTTAGGGTACAAACTACACCTCTTAGGGTACAAACTACACCTCTTAGGGTACAAACTACACCTCTTAGGGTACAAACTACACCTCTTAGGGTACAAACTACACCTCTTAGGGTACAAACTACACCTCTTAGGGTACAAACTACACCTCTTAGGGTACAAACTACACCTCTGAGGGTACAAACTACACCTCTTAGGGTACAAACTACTCCTCTTAGGATACAAACTACACCTCTTAGGGTACAAACTACACCTCTTAGAGTACAAACTACACCTCTTAGGGTACAAACTACACCTCTTAGGGTACAAACTACACCTCTTAGGGTACAAACTACACCTCTTAGGGTACAAACTACACCTCTTAGGGTACAAACTACACCTCTTAGGGTACAAACTACACCTCTTAGGGTACAAACTACACCTCTGAGGGTACAAACTACACCTCTTAGGGTACAAACTACACCTCTTAGGGTACAAACTACACCTCTTAGGGTACAAACTACACCTCTTAGGGTACAAACTACACCTCTTAGGGTACAAACTACACCTCTTAGGGTACAAACTACACCTCTTAGGGTACAAACTACACCTCTTAGGGTACAAACTACACCTCTTAGGGTACAAACTACACCTCTTAGGGTACAAACTACACCTCTTAGGGTACAAACTACACCTCTTAGGGTACAAACTACTCCTCTTAGGGTACAAACTACACCTCTTAGGGTACAAACTACACCTCTTAGGGTACAAACTACACCTCTTAGGGTACAAACTACACCTTAGGGTACAAACTACTCCTCTTAGGGTACAAACTACACCTCTTAGGGTACAAACTACACCTCTTAGGGTACAAACTACTCCTCTTAGGGTACAAACTACACCTCTTAGGGTACAAACTACACCTCTTAGGGTACAAACTACACCTCTTAGGGTACAAACTACACCTCTTAGGGTACAAACTACTCCTCTTAGGGTACAAACTACACCTCTTAGGGTACAAACTACACCTCTTAGGGTACAAACTACACCTCTTAGGGTACAAACTACACCTCTTAGGGTACAAACTACACCTCTTAGGGTACAAACTACACCTCTTAGGGTACAAACTACACCTCTTAGGGTACAAACTACACCTCTGAGGGTACAAACTACACCTCTTAGGGTACAAACTACTCCTCTTAGGATACAAACTACACCTCTTAGGGTACAAACTACACCTCTTAGAGTACAAACTACACCTCTTAGGGTACAAACTACACCTCTTAGGGTACAAACTACACCTCTTAGGGTACAAACTACACCTCTTAGGGTACAAACTACACCTCTTAGGGTACAAACTACACCTCTTAGGGTACAAACTACACCTCTTAGGGTACAAACTACACCTCTGAGGGTACAAACTACACCTCTTAGGGTACAAACTACACCTCTTAGGGTACAAACTACACCTCTTAGGGTACAAACTACACCTCTTAGGGTACAAACTACACCTCTTAGGGTACAAACTACACCTCTTAGGGTACAAACTACACCTCTTAGGGTACAAACTACACCTCTTAGGGTACAAACTACACCTCTTAGGGTACAAACTACACCTCTTAGGGTACAAACTACACCTTAGGGTACAAACTACTCCTCTTAGGGTACAAACTACACCTCTTAGGGTACAAACTACACCTCTTAGGGTACAAACTACTCCTCTTAGGGTACAAACTACACCTCTTAGGGTACAAACTACACCTCTTAGGGTACAAACTACACCTCTTAGGGTACAAACTACACCTCTTAGGGTACAAACTACTCCTCTTAGGGTACAAACTACACCTCTTAGGGTACAAACTACACCTCTTAGGGTACAAACTACACCTCTTAGGGTACAAACTACACCTCTTAGGGTACAAACTACACCTCTTAGGGTACAAACTACACCTCTTAGGGTACAAACTACACCTCTTAGGGTACAAACTACACCTCTGAGGGTACAAACTACACCTCTTAGGGTACAAACTACTCCTCTTAGGATACAAACTACACCTCTTAGGGTACAAACTACACCTCTTAGAGTACAAACTACACCTCTTAGGGTACAAACTACACCTCTTAGGGTACAAACTACACCTCTTAGGGTACAAACTACACCTCTTAGGGTACAAACTACACCTCTTAGGGTACAAACTACACCTCTTAGGGTACAAACTACACCTCTTAGGGTACAAACTACACCTCTGAGGGTACAAACTACACCTCTTAGGGTACAAACTACACCTCTTAGGGTACAAACTACACCTCTTAGGGTACAAACTACACCTCTTAGGGTACAAACTACACCTCTTAGGGTACAAACTACACCTCTTAGGGTACAAACTACACCTCTTAGGGTACAAACTACACCTCTTAGGGTACAAACTACACCTCTTAGGGTACAAACTACACCTCTGAGGGTACAAACTACACCTCTTAGGGTACAAACTACTCCTCTTAGGATACAAACTACACCTCTTAGGGTACAAACTACACCTCTTAGAGTACAAACTACACCTCTTAGGGTACAAACTACACCTCTTAGGGTACAAACTACACCTCTTAGGGTACAAACTACACCTCTTAGGGTACAAACTACACCTCTTAGGGTACAAACTACACCTCTTAGGGTACAAACTACACCTCTTAGGGTACAAACTACACCTCTGAGGGTACAAACTACACCTCTTAGGGTACAAACTACACCTCTTAGGGTACAAACTACACCTCTGAGGGTACAAACTACACCTCTTAGGGTACAAACTACACCTCTTAGGGTACAAACTACACCTCTTAGGGTACAAACTACACCTCTTAGGGTACAAACTACACCTCTTAGGGTACAAACTACACCTCTTAGGGTACAAACTACACCTCTTAGGGTACAAACTACACCTCTTAGGGTACAAACTACACCTCTTAGGGTACAAACTACTCCTCTTAGGGTACAAACTACACCTCTTAGGGTACAAACTACACCTCTTAGGGTACAAACTACACCTCTTAGGGTACAAACTACACCTTAGGGTACAAACTACTCCTCTTAGGGTACAAACTACACCTCTTAGGGTACAAACTACACCTCTTAGGGTACAAACTACTCCTCTTAGGGTACAAACTACACCTCTTAGGGTACAAACTACACCTCTTAGGGTACAAACTACACCTCTTAGGGTACAAACTACACCTCTTAGGGTACAAACTACTCCTCTTAGGGTACAAACTACACCTCTTAGGGTACAAACTACACCTCTTAGGGTACAAACTACACCTCTTAGGGTACAAACTACACCTCTTAGGGTACAAACTACACCTCTTAGGGTACAAACTACACCTCTTAGGGTACAAACTACACCTCTTAGGGTACAAACTACACCTCTTAGGGTACAAACTACACCTCTTAGGGTACAAACTACACCTCTTAGGGTACAAACTACACCTCTTAGGGTACAAACTACACCTCTGAGGGTACAAACTACACCTCTTAGGGTACAAACTACACCTCTTAGGGTACAAACTACACCTCTTAGGGTACAAACTACACCTCTTAGGTACAAACTACACCTCTGAGGGTACAAACTACACCTCTTAGGGTACAAACTACACCTCTTAGGGTACAAACTACACCTCTTAGGGTACAAACTACACCTCTTAGGGTACAAACTACTCCTCTTAGGGTACAAACTACACCTCTTAGGGTACAAACTACACCTCTTAGGGTACAAACTACACCTCTTAGGGTACAAACTACACCTCTTAGGGTACAAACTACACCTCTTGAGGGTACAAACTACACCTCTTAGGGTACAAACTACACCTCTTAGGGTACAAACTACACCTCTTAGGGTACAAACTACACCTCTTAGGGTACAAACTACACCTCTTAGGGTACAAACTACACCTCTTAGGGTACAAACTACACCTCTTAGGGTACAAACTACACCTCTTAGGGTACAAACTACACCTCTTAGGGTACAAATTACACCTCTTAGGGTACAAACTACACCTCTTAGGGTACAAACTACTCCTCTTAGGGTACAAACTACACCTCTTAGGGTACAAACTACACCTCTTAGGGTACAAACTACACCTCTTAGGGTACAAACTACACCTCTTAGGGTACAAACTACACCTTTATGGTACAAACTACACCTCTTAGGGTACAAACTACACCTCTTAGGGTACAGACTACACCTCTTAGGGTACAAACTACACCTCTTAGGGTACAAACTACACCTCTTAGGGTACAAATTACACCTCTTAGGGTACAAACTACACCTCTTAGGGTACAAACTACACCTCTTAGGGTAAAAACTACTCCTCTTAGGGTACAAACTACACCTCTTAGGGTACAAACTACACCTCTTAGGGTACAAACTACACCTCTGAGGGTACAAACTACACCTCTTAGGGCACAAACTACACCTCTTAGGGTACAAACTACACCTCTTAGGGTACAAACTACACCTCTTAGGGTACAAACTACACCTCTTAGGGTACAAACTACACCTCTTAGGGTACAAACTACACCTCTTAGAGTACAAACTACACCTCTTAGGGCACAAACTACACCTCTTAGGGTACAAACTACACCTCTTAGGGTACAAACTACACCTCTTAGGTACAAACTACTCCTCTTAGGGTACAAACTACACCTCTTAGGTACAAACTACACCTCTTAGGGTACAAACTACACCTCTTAGGGTACAAACTACACCTCTTAGGGTACAAACTACACCTCTTAGAGTACAAACTACACCTCTTAGGGTACAAACTACACCTCTTAGGGTACAAACTACACCTCTTAGGGTACAAACTACACCTCTTAGAGTACAAACTACACCTCTTAGGGTACAAACTACACCTCTTAGGGTACAAACTACACCTCTTAGGGTACAAACTACACCTCTTAGGGTACAAACTACACCTCTTAGGGTACAAACTACACCTCTTAGGGTACAAACTACACCTCTTAGGGTACAAACTACACCTCTTAGGGTACAAACTACACCTCTTAGGGTACAAACTACACCTCTTAGGGTACAAACTACACCTCTTAGGGTACAAACTACACCTCTTAGGGTACAAACTACACCTCTTAGGGTACAAACTACACCTCTTAGGGTACAAACTACACCTCTTAGGGTACAAACTACACCTCTTAGGGTACAAACTACACCTCTTAGGGTACAAACTACACCTCTTAGGGTACAAACTACACCTCTGAGGGTACAAACTACACCTCTTAGGCTACAAACTACACCTCTTAGGGTACAAACTACACCTCTTAGGGTACAAACTACACCTCTTAGGGTACAAACTACACCTCTTATGGTACAAACTACACCTCTTAGGGTACAAACTACACCTCTTAGGGTACAGACTACACCTCTTAGGGTACAAACTACACCTCTTAGGGTACAAACTACACCTCTTAGGGTACAAATTACACCTCTTAGGGTACAAACTACACCTCTTAGGGTACAAACTACACCTCTTAGGGTACAAACTACACCTCTTAGGGTACAAACTACACCTCTTAGGGTACAAACTACACCTCTTAGGGTACAGACTACACCTCTTAGGGTACAAACTACACCTCTTAGGGTACAAACTACACCTCTTATGGTACAAACTACACCTCTTAGGGTACAGACTACACCTCTTAGGGTACAGACTACACCTCTTAGGGTACAAACTACACCTCTTAGGGTACAAACTACACCTCTTAGGGTACAAATTACACCTCTTAGGGTAC
Organism: Protomyctophum parallelum; assembly: GCF_964188405.1. NCBI lineage: Eukaryota > Metazoa > Chordata > Actinopteri > Myctophiformes > Myctophidae > Protomyctophum > Protomyctophum parallelum. The sequence goes on from NC_139717.1 coordinate 1,368,118, forward strand.
AAACTACACCTCTTAGGGTACAAACTACACCTCTTAGGGTACAAACTACTCCTCTTAGGGTACAAACTACACCTCTTAGGGTACAAACTACACCTCTTAGGGTACAAACTACACCTCTGAGGGTACAAACTACACCTCTTAGGGTACAAACTACACCTCTTAGGGTACAAACTACACCTCTTAGGGTACAAACTACACCTCTTAGGGTACAAACTACACCTCTTAGGGTACAAACTACACCTCTTAGGGTACAAACTACACCTCTTAGGGTACAAACTACACCTCTTAGGGTACAAACTACACCTCTTAGGGTACAAACTACACCTCTTAGGGTACAAACTACACCTCTTAGGGTACAAACTACACCTCTTAGGGTACAAACTACACCTCTTAGGGTACAAACTACACCTCTTAGGGTACAAACTACACCTCTTAGGGTACAAACTACACCTCTTAGGGTACAAACTACACCTCTTAGGGTACAAACTACACCTCTTAGGGTACAAACTACACCTCTTAGGGTACAAACTACACCTCTTAGGGTAACAAACTACACCTCTTAGGGTACAAAATACACCTCTTAGGGTACAAACTACACCTCTTAGGGTACAAACTACTCCTCTTAGGGTACAAACTACACCTCTTAGGGTACAAACTACACCTCTTAGGGTACAAACTACACCTCTTAGGGTACAAACTACACCTCTTAGGGTACAAACTACACCTTTTATGGTACAAACTACACCTCTTAGGGTACAAACTACACCTCTTAGGGTACAGACTACACCTCTTAGGGTACAAACTACACCTCTTAGGGTACAAACTACACCTCTTAGGGTACAAATTACACCTCTTAGGGTACAAACTACACCTCTTAGGGTACAAACTACACCTCTTAGGGTAAAAACTACTCCTCTTAGGGTACAAACTACACCTCTTAGGGTACAAACTACACCTCTTAGGGTACAAACTACACCTCTGAGGGTACAAACTACACCTCTTAGGCACAAACTACACCTCTTAGGGTACAAACTACACCTCTTAGGGTACAAACTACACCTCTTAGGGTACAAACTACACCTCTTAGGGTACAAACTACACCTCTTAGGGTACAAACTACACCTCTTAGAGTACAAACTACACCTCTTAGGGCACAAACTACACCTCTTAGGGTACAAACTACACCTCTTAGGGTACAAACTACACCTCTTAGGGTACAAACTACTCCTCTTAGGGTACAAACTACACCTCTTAGAGTACAAACTACACCTCTTAGGGTACAAACTACACCTCTTAGGGTACAAACTACACCTCTTAGGGTACAAACTACACCTCTTAGAGTACAAACTACACCTCTTAGGGTACAAACTACACCTCTTAGGGTACAAACTACACCTCTTAGGGTACAAACTACACCTCTTAGAGTACAAACTACACCTCTTAGGGTACAAACTACACCTCTTAGGGTACAAACTACACCTCTTAGGGTACAAACTACACCTCTTAGGGTACAAACTACACCTCTTAGGGTACAAACTACACCTCTTAGGGTACAAACTACACCTCTTAGGGTACAAACTTACACCTCTTAGGGTACAAACTACACCTCTTAGGGTACAAACTACTCCTCTTAGGGTACAAACTACACCTCTTAGGGTACAAACTACACCTCTTAGGGTACAAACTACACCTCTTAGGGTACAAACTACACCTCTTAGGGTACAAACTACACCTCTTAGGGTACAAACTACACCTCTTAGGGTACAAACTACACCTCTTAGGGTACAAACTACACCTCTTAGGGTACAAACTACACCTCTTAGGGTACAAACTACACCTCTTAGGGTACAAACTACACCTCTTAGGGTACAAACTACACCTCTTAGGGTACAAACTACACCTCTTAGGGTACAAACTACACCTCTTAGGGTACAAACTACACCTCTTAGGGTACAAACTACACCTCTTAGGTACAAACTACACCTCTTAGGGTACAAACTACACCTCTTAGGGTACAAACTACACCTCTTAGGGTACAAACTACACCTCTTAGGGTACAAACTACACCTCTTAGGGTACAAACTACACCTCTTAGGGTACAAACTACACCTCTTAGGGTACAAACTACACCTCTTAGGGTACAAACTACACCTCTTAGGGTACAAACTACACCTCTTAGGGTACAAACTACACCTCTTAGGGTACAAACTACACCTCTTAGGGTACAAACTACACCTCTTAGGGTACAAACTACACCTCTTAGGGTACAAACTACACCTCTTAGGGTACAAACTACACCTCTTAGGGTACAACTACACCTCTTAGGGTACAAACTACACCTCTTAGGGTACAAACTACACCTCTTAGGGTACAAACTACACCTCTTAGGGTACAGACTACACCTCTTAGGGTACAAACTACACCTCTTAGGGTACAAACTACACCTCTTAGGGTACAAACTACACCTCTTAGGGTACAAACTACACCTCTTAGGGTACAAACTACACCTCTTAGGGTACAAACTACACCTCTTAGGGTACAAACTACACCTCTTAGGGTACAAACTACACCTCTTAGGGTACAAACTACACCTCTTAGGGTACAAACTACACCTCTTAGGGTACAAACTACACCTCTTAGGGTACAAACTACACCTCTTAGGGTACAAACTACACCTCTTAGGGTACAAACTACACCTCTTAGGGTACAAACTACACCTCTTAGGGTACAAACTACACCTCTTAGGGTACAAACTACACCTCTTAGGGTACAAACTACACCTCTTAGGGTACAAACTACTCTTAGGGTACAAACTACACCTCTTAGGGTACAAACTACACCTCTTAGGGTACAAACTACACCTCTTAGGGTACAAACTACTCCTCTTAGGGTACAAACTACACCTCTTAGGGTACAAACTACACCTCTTAGGGTACAAACTACACCTCTTAGGGTACAAACTACACCTCTTAGGGTACAAACTACACCTCTTAGGGTACAAACTACACCTCTTAGGGTACAAACTACACCTCTTAGGGTACAAACTACACCTCTTAGGGTACAAACTACACCTCTTAGGGTACAAATTACACCTCTTAGGAGGGTACAAACTACACCTCTTAGGGTACAAACTACACCTCTTAGGGTACAAACTACACCTCTTAGGGTACAAACTACACCTCTTAGGGTACAAATTACACCTCTTAGGGTACAAACTACACCTCTTAGGGTACAAACTACACCTCTTAGGGTACAAACTACACCTCTTAGGGTACAAACTACACCTCTTAGGGTACAAACTACTCCTCTTAGGGTACAAACTACACCTCTTAGGGTACAAACTACACCTCTTAGGGTACAAACTACACCTCTTAGGGTACAAACTACACCTCTTAGGGTACAAACTACACCTCTTAGGGTACAAACTACACTCCTCTTAGGGTACAAACTACACCTCTTAGGTACAAACTACACTCTTAGGGTACAAACTACACCTCTTAGGGTACAAACTACACCTCTTAGGGTACAAACTACACCTCTTAGGGTACAAACTACACCTCTTAGGGTACAAACTACACCTCTTAGGGTACAAACTACACCTCTTAGGGTACAAACTACACCTCTTAGGGTACAAATTACACCTCTTAGAGTACAAACTACACCTCTTAGGGTACAAACTACACCTCTTAGGGTACAAATTACACCTCTTAGGGTACAAACTACACCTCTTAGGGTACAAACTACACCTCTTAGGGTACAAACTACACCTCTTAGGGTACAAACTACACCTCTTAGGGTACAAACTACTCCTCTTAGGGTACAAACTACACCTCTTAGGGTACAAACTACACCTCTTAGGGTACAAACTACACCTCTTAGGGTACAAACTACACATCTTAGGGTACAAACTACACCTCTTAGGGTACAAACTACACCTCTTAGGGTACAAACTACACCTCTTAGGGTACAAACTACACCTCTTAGGGTACAAACTACACCTCTTAGGGTACAAACTACACCTCTTAGGGTACAAACTACACCTCTTAGGGTACAAACTACACCTCTTAGGGTACAAACTACACCTCTTAGGGTACAAACTACACCTCTTAGAGTACAAACTACACCTCTTAGGGTACAAACTACACCTCTTAGGGTACAAACTACACCTCTTAGGGTACAAACTACACCTCTTAGGGTACAAACTACACCTCTTAGGGTACAAACTACACCTCTTAGGGTACAAACTACACCTCTTAGGGTACAAACTACACCTCTTAGGGTACAAACTACACCTCTTAGGGTACAAACTACACCTCTTAGGGTACAAACTACACCTCTTAGGGTACAAACTACACCTCTTAGAGTACAAACTACACCTCTTAGGGTACAAACTACACCTCTTAGGGTACAAACTACACCTCTTAGGGTACAAACTACACCTCTTAGGGTACAAACTACACCTCTGAGGGTACAAACTACTCCTCTTAAACATCTGAGGATACAAACTACATTTGTACAACTATTTTCGAACGGCTAATTTTCGATGACATCCCACCGGAAAATAACATGGAGTGTTGCTCAACAGACGCTCCCAGCCTGTGGAGCGATGACTTGTCCCGTGACCTTTGTGACCTTGCAGCGGTGACCCTGACCTCTGTGTGACCTTTGCAGCGGTGACCCTGACCTCTGTGTGACCTCTGTGTGTGACCTTTGCAGCGGTGACCCTGACCTCTGTGTGACCTCTGTGTGTGACCTTTGCAGCGGTGACCCTGACCTCTGTGTGACCTCTGTGTGTGACCTTTGCAGCGGTGACCCTGACCTCTGTGTGACCTCTGTGTGTGACCTTTGCAGCGGTGACCCTGACCTCTGTGTGACCTCTGTGTGTGACCTTTGCAGCGGTGACCCTGAGCTCCTTGGCGGGCGGCGTGACGGAGAAAGGGGCGTCGTGTCGCCGACTGAAGGAACAGCTGGACGCGCTGGAGAGAGAGACCAGCGGCACGCTGCAGCGCATGGACCAGTACACCACGCAGATACAGGTACTGACCATGGACCAGTACACCACGCAGATACAGGTACTAATGGACCAGTACACCACGCAGATACAGGTACTAATGGACCAGTACACCACGCAGATACAGGTACTAATGGACCAGTACACCACACAGATACAGGTACTAATGGACCAGTACACCACACAGATACAGGTACTAATGGACCAGTACACCACGCAGATACAGGTACTAATGGACCAGTACACCATGCAGATACAGGTACTAATGGACCAGTACACCACGCAGATACAGGTACTGACCATGGACCAGTACACCACGCAGATACAGGTACTGACCATGGACCAGTACTAATGGACCAGTACTAATGGACCAGTACACCACGCAGATACAGGTACTAATGGACCAGTACACCACGCAGATACAGGTACTAATGGACCAGTACACCACGCAGATACAGGTACTAATGGACCAGTACACCACGCAGATACAGGTACTGACCATGGACCAGTACACCATGCAGATACAGGTACTGACCATGGACCAGTACACCACGCAGATACAGGTACTGACCATGGACCAGTACACCACACAGATACAGGTACTGACCATGGACCAGTACACCACACAGATACAGGTACTGACCATGGACCAGTACACCACACAGATACAGGTACTAATGGACCAGTACACCACGCAGATACAGGTACTGACCATGGACCAGTACACCACGCAGATACAGGTACTGACCATGGACCAGTACACCACGCAGATACAGGTACTGACCATGGACCAGTACACCACGCAGATACAGGTACTGATGGACCAGTACACCACGCAGATACAGGTACTAATGGACCAGTACACCACGCAGATACAGGTACTAATGGACCAGTACACCACGCAGATACAGGTACTAATGGACCAGTACACCACGCAGATACAGGTACTGACCATGGACCAGTACACCACGCAGATACAGGTACTGACCATGGACCAGTACACCACGCAGATACAGGTACTAATGGACCAGTACACCATGCAGATACAGGTACTGACCATGGACCAGTACACCACGCAGATACAGGTACTAATGGACCAGTACACCATGCAGATACAGGTACTAATGGACCAGTACACCACGCAGATACAGGTACTGACCATGGACCAGTACACCACGCAGATACAGGTACTGACCATGGACCAGTACACCACGCAGATACAGGTACTAATGGACCAGTACACCATGCAGATACAGGTACTAATGGACCAGTACACCACGCAGATACAGGTACTGACCATGGACCAGTACACCATGCAGATACAGGTACTAATGGACCAGTACACCATGCAGATACAGGTACTAATGGACCAGTACACCACGCAGATACAGGTACTGACCATGGACCAGTACACCACGCAGATACAGGTACTAATGGACCAGTACACCATGCAGATACAGGTACTAATGGACCAGTACACCACGCAGATACAGGTACTAATGGACCAGTACACCACGCAGATACAGGTACTAATGGACCAGTACACCACGCAGATACAGGTACTAATGGACCAGTACACCACGCAGATACAGGTACTAATGGACCAGTACACCATGCAGATACAGGTACTAATGGACCAGTACTAATGGACCAGTACACCATGCAGATACAGGTACTAATGGACCAGTACTAATGGACCAGTACACCACGCAGATACAGGTACTAATGGACCAGTACTAATGGACCAGTACACCACGCAGATACAGGTACTAATGGACCAGTACACCACGCAGATACAGGTACTAATGGACCAGTACACCACGCAGATACAGGTACTAATGGACCAGTACACCATGCAGATACAGGTACTAATGGACCAGTACTAATGGACCAGTACACCACGCAGATACAGGTACTAATGGACCAGTACACCACGCAGATACAGGTACTAATGGACCAGTACACCACGCAGATACAGGTACTAATGGACCAGTACACCATGCAGATACAGGTACTAATGGACCAGTACACCACGCAGATACAGGTACTAATGGACCAGTACACCACGCAGATACAGGTACTAATGGACCAGTACTAATGGACCAGTACACCATGCAGATACAGGTACTAATGGACCAGTACACCATGCAGATACAGGTACTAATGGACCAGTACTAATGGACCAGTACACCATGCAGATACAGGTACTAATGGACCAGTACACCATGCAGATACAGGTACTAATGGACCAGTACTAATGGACCAGTACACCATGCAGATACAGGTACTAATGGACCAGTACACCACGCAGATACAGGTACTAATGGACCAGTACACCACGCAGATACAGGTACTAATGGACCAGTACACCACGCAGATACAGGTACTAATGGACCAGTACACCACGCAGATACAGGTATTAATGGACCAGTACACCACGCAGATACAGGTACTAATGGACCAGTACACCATGCAGATACAGGTACTAATGGACCAGTACACCACGCAGATACAGGTACTAATGGACCAGTACACCACGCAGATACAGGTACTAATGGACCAGTACACCACGCAGATACAGGTACTAATGGACCAGTACTAATGGACCAGTACACCACGCAGATACAGGTACTAATGGACCAGTACACCATGCAGATACAGGTACTAATGGACCAGTACTAATGGACCAGTACACCACGCAGATACAGGTACTAATGGACCAGTACACCACGCAGATACAGGTACTAATGGACCAGTACACCATGCAGATACAGGTACTAATGGACCAGTACACCATGCAGATACAGGTACTAATGGACCAGTACTAATGGACCAGTACACCATGCAGATACAGGTACTAATGGACCAGTACACCACGCAGATACAGGTACTAATGGACCAGTACACCATGCAGATACAGGTACTAATGGACCAGTACACCATGCAGATACAGGTACTAATGGACCAGTACTAATGGACCAGTACACCACGCAGATACAGGTACTAATGGACCAGTACACCACGCAGATACAGGTACTAATGGACCAGTACACCATGCAGATACAGGTACTAATGGACCAGTACACCACGCAGATACAGGTACTAATGGACCAGTACTAATGGACCAGTACACCACGCAGATACAGGTACTGACCATGGACCAGTACACCACGCAGATACAGGTACTAATGGACCAGTACACCACGCAGATACAGGTACTAATGGACCAGTACACCACGCAGATACAGGTACTAATGGACCAGTACACCACGCAGATACAGGTACTAATGGACCAGTACACCACGCAGATACAGGTACTAATGGACCAGTACACCATGCAGATACAGGTACTAATGGACCAGTACACCACGCAGATACAGGTACTAATGGACCAGTACACCATGCAGATACAGGTACTAATGGACCAGTACACCATGCAGATACAGGTACTAATGGACCAGTACACCACGCAGATACAGGTACTAATGGACCAGTACACCACGCAGATACAGGTACTAATGGACCAGTACACCACGCAGATACAGGTACTAATGGACCAGTACACCATGCAGATACAGGTACTAATGGACCAGTACACCACGCAGATACAGGTACTAATGGACCAGTACACCACGCAGATACAGGTACTAATGGACCAGTACACCACGCAGATACAGGTACTAATGGACCAGTACACCATGCAGATACAGGTACTAATGGACCAGTACACCACGCAGATACAGGTACTAATGGACCAGTACACCATGCAGATACAGGTACTAATGGACCAGTACTAATGGACCAGTACACCATGCAGATACAGGTACTAATGGACCAGTACACCATGCAGATACAGGTACTAATGGACCAGTACTAATGGACCAGTACACCATGCAGATACAGGTACTAATGGACCAGTACTAATGGACCAGTACACCACGCAGATACAGGTACTGACCATGGACCAGTACACCACGCAGATACAGGTACTAATGGACCAGTACACCATGCAGATACAGGTACTAATGGACCAGTACACCACGCAGATACAGGTACTAATGGACCAGTACACCATGCAGATACAGGTACTAATGGACCAGTACTAATGGACCAGTACACCATGCAGATACAGGTACTAATGGACCAGTACTAATGGACCAGTACACCACGCAGATACAGGTACTGACCATGGACCAGTACACCACGCAGATACAGGTACTAATGGACCAGTACACCACGCAGATACAGGTACTAATGGACCAGTACACCACGCAGATACAGGTACTAATGGACCAGTACACCACGCAGATACAGGTACTAATGGACCAGTACACCACACAGATACAGGTACTAATGGACCAGTACACCACGCAGATACAGGTACTAATGGACCAGTACACCACACAGATACAGGTACTGACCATGGACCAGTACACCACGCAGATACAGGTACTAATGGACCAGTACACCACGCAGATACAGGTACTAATGGACCAGTACACCACGCAGATACAGGTACTAATGGACCAGTACACCACGCAGATACAGGTACTAATGGACCAGTACACCATGCAGATACAGGTACTAATGGACCAGTACACCACGCAGATACAGGTACTAATGGACCAGTACACCACGCAGATACAGGTACTAATGGACCAGTACACCATGCAGATACAGGTACTAATGGACCAGTACACCACGCAGATACAGGTACTAATGGACCAGTACACCACGCAGATACAGGTACTAATGGACCAGTACACCATGCAGATACAGGTACTAATGGACCAGTACACCACGCAGATACAGGTACTAATGGACCAGTACACCACGCAGATACAGGTACTAATGGACCAGTACACCATGCAGATACAGGTACTAATGGACCAGTACACCATGCAGATACAGGTACTAATGGACCAGTACTAATGGACCAGTACACCATGCAGATACAGGTACTAATGGACCAGTACTAATGGACCAGTACACCACGCAGATACAGGTACTGATGGACCAGTACACCACGCAGATACAGGTACTAATGGACCAGTACTAATGGACCAGTACACCATGCAGATACAGGTACTAATGGACCAGTACACCATGCAGATACAGGTACTAATGGACCAGTACACCACGCAGATACAGGTACTAATGGACCAGTACACCACGCAGATACAGGTACTAATGGACCAGTACACCACGCAGATACAGGTACTAATGGACCAGTACACCATGCAGATACAGGTACTAATGGACCAGTACACCATGCAGATACAGGTACTAATGGACCAGTACACCATGCAGATACAGGTACTAATGGACCAGTACACCATGCAGATACAGGTACTAATGGACCAGTACTAATGGACCAGTACACCACGCAGATACAGGTACTAATGGACCAGTACACCACGCAGATACAGGTACTAATGGACCAGTACACCACGCAGATACAGGTACTAATGGACCAGTACACCACGCAGATACAGGTACTAATGGACCAGTACACCATGCAGATACAGGTACTAATGGACCAGTACACCATGCAGATACAGGTACTAATGGACCAGTACACCATGCAGATACAGGTACTAATGGACCAGTACACCATGCAGATACAGGTACTAATGGACCAGTACACCACGCAGATACAGGTACTAATGGACCAGTACTAATGGACCAGTACACCATGCAGATACAGGTACTAATGGACCAGTACACCATGCAGATACAGGTACTAATGGACCAGTACACCATGCAGATACAGGTACTAATGGACCAGTACACCATGCAGATACAGGTACTAATGGTACATGAACCCATTCTGACCTGAGATCAGATTCATACGAGGTTTCCACTGGACACACACTGGTCTGATGAACCCATTCTGACCTGAGATCAGATTCTAAAAATGTCAGTCGCTCTTCGATTTTTCAAAAAATAGCAGACCTACAAGCTCGTAGCGCGGCACTCGTTGGCGCGCTATGAGCTTGTAGATCTGCTGTTTTTCAATAGCTAAAACATAACATGATGCTAACACCAAAATGGGTTCCCGTTCAGAATGGGTTAAGCCAGGGGTTCCCAAACTTTTTTGGACCAGGTACCCCTTTTGGGGTAGATATTTTTCCAGGTACCCCCTCATCCTCGCAACACAGATAACAATATAATTACAACCACACGCAGTGTTTCCTGCAGGAAAAAGCTTTGGCATGGTGCTGGGCGCAGGCCGCAGGGGGGCCTTCTTGCGTCGAACATTTTGATGAATTAATTAATTTGATTCAATAATTAATTAATTTGTATTATTGCTCTTGTATTGCTATTGGAGACACTGGGGGGACACTGGGGGACACTGGGCAGGCACTGGGGAGGCACTGGGGAGACACTGGGGAGGCACTCGGGAGGCACTCAGGGGGACACTGGGGAGGCACTGGGGAGGGACTCAGGGGGACACTGGGGAGGCACTCAGGGAGGCACTGGGGAGGCACTGGGGAGACACTGGGGAGGCACTCAGGGAGACACTGGGAGGCACTCAGGGGGACACTGGGGAGGCACTCAGGGGGACACTGGGGAGGCACTGAGGGGACATTGAGGAGTCACTGGGAAGGCACTGAGGGGACACTGGGGAGGC
>NC_139717.1:1384762-1432262 GCF_964188405.1 Protomyctophum parallelum
CACACACACACACCTGATACGCGTCTAAATGCCAGGTCATGTTCTATCCTTTCATATTCTGTTGTTAACCCGAATCCGATCCAAATAATTACGCGGCTTCCTTCCTTTCCTTTCTCACTGCAGTCAACTGTACATTTGACCTTCTATCTGCAACTAACTGTACATTTTAACCTATTTTTAACCTCTGTTTAATCCCGTCTACAGTTAATCTGTTTAATTCTGCCCATATTTAACTCTGTCTACGTTTAACTGAACATTTTAACCTCTCTGTTTCCTTCTTCTCTTTCTCTTCCTCCTCCATGTTCCATCTCTCTCTCTCTCTCTCTCTCTCTCTCTCTCTCTCTCTCTCTCTCTCGCGTGCGTGCGTGCGTGCATGCGTGTGTGCGTGTGTGCGTGAGCCGGCCTCATGCTGTAGTCTGATGTAGACATGGATGACTATCCTATCGTCTTCATCACCCTCCTCTTCCTCTGTCTCTGCTGTAGTTTGTGGACATGCCCTCTGTCCTCTCCATCACCCTCCTCTTCCTCTGTCTCTGCTGTAGTTTGTGGACATGTCCTCTGTCCTCTCCATCACCCTCCTCTTCCTCTGTCTCTGCTGTAGTTTGTGGACATGCCCTCTGTCCTCTCCATCACCCTCCTCTTCCTCTGTCTCTGCTGTAGTTTGTGGACATGTCCCCTGTCCTCTTCATCACCCTCCTCTTCCTCTGTCTCTGCTGTAGTTTGTGGACATGTCCCCTATCGTCTTCATCACCCTCCTCTTCCTCTGTCTCTGCTGTAGTTTGTGGACATGTCCCCTATCGTCTTCATCACCCTCCTCTTCCTCTGTCTCTGCTGTAGTTTGTGGACATGTCCCCTGTCCTCTTCATCACCCTCCTCTTCCTCTGTCTCTGCTGTAGTTTGTGGACATGCCCTCTGTCCTCTTCATCACCCTCCTCTTCCTCTGTCTCTGCTGTAGTTTGTGGACATGTCCCCTGTCCTCTTCATCACCCTCCTCTTCCTCTGTCTCTGCTGTAGTTTGTGGACATGTCCTCTGTCCTCTCCATCACCCTCCTCTTCCTCTGTCTCTGCTGTAGTTTGTGGACATGTCCCCTATCGTCTTCATCACCCTCCTCTTCCTCTGTCTCTGCTGTAGTTTGTGGACATGTCCCCTGTCCTCTTCATCACCCTCCTCTTCCTCTGTCTCTGCTGTAGTTTGTGGACATGTCCCCTGTCCTCTCCATCACCCTCCTCTTCCTCTGTCTCTGCTGTAGTGTGTGGACATGTCCCCTGTCCTCTCCATCACCCTCCTCTTCCTCTGTCTCTGCTGTAGTTTGTGGACATGTCCTCTGTCCTCTTCATCACCCTCCTCTTCCTCTGTCTCTGCTGTAGTTTGTGGACATGTCCTCTGTCCTCTTCATCACCCTCCTCTTCCTCTGTCTCTGCTGTAGTTTGTGGACATGTCCCCTGTCCTCTCCATCACCCTCCTCTTCCTCTGTCTCTGCTGTAGTTTGTGGACATGTCCTCTGTCCTCTTCATCACCCTCCTCTTCCTCTGTCTCTGCTGTAGTTTGTGGACATGTCCTCTGTCCTCTTCATCACCCTCCTCTTCCTCTGTCTCTGCTGTAGTTTGTGGACATGTCCTCTGTCCTCTTCATCACCCTCCTCTTCCTCTGTCTCTGCTGTAGTTTGTGGACATGTCCTCTGTCCTCTTCATCACCCTCCTCTTCCTCTGTCTCTGCTGTAGTTTGTGGACATGTCCCCTGTCCTCTCCATCACCCTCCTCTTCCTCTGTCTCTGCTGTAGTTTGTGGACATGTCCTCTGTCCTCTTCATCACCCTCCTCTTCCTCTGTCTCTGCTGTAGTTTGTGGACATGTCCCCTATCGTCTTCATCACCCTCCTCTTCCTCTGTCTCTGTCTGTAGTTTGTGGACATGGACGACTGTGTCCTCAGAGGACTACTGTCTCTGCTAACCTGTCTCAACCAGCTCTTCTTCCTCATCAAGGTTAACCCTCCCTCCCTCTCCCCCTCCCCCCACTCTCCTGGGAGGGGGCAGTCTAGGACATCAGTTTAGGACATCAGTCTAGGACATCAGTCTAGGACATCAGTCTAGGACATCATAAGAAAGTAGTTAAATAAGTCCTTGGCGCGGTGCCGGGAGTCCTTCAAAATAGGAGCTCTGGGGTGCCGGAAAGACAGGGCTGCTTTTACTCTGAAACCCCACGACCCGGAAGCAATCCGCTCAAAAACGTTTCCTTTACATTGCTAGCTTACATCGCTATCGTTTTAATTCATGCGATAATATATGATCCAAACGCGTCTTTTAGGCGTGAATGAGGCCTTAACCCATTTTGACCTGAGATCAAATTCTATAAATGTTCTTCTACATCCTGACAGTTTTCTGATAAAAGCTATGTTTCTATGTCAGTCGTTCTTCGATTTAAAAAAAATATCAGACCTACAAGCTCGTATCGCGCCACTCGGTGGCGCGCTACGAGATTGTAGGTCTGATATTTTTCAATAGCTAAAGCATAACACAATGCTAACACCAAAAGGGGTTCCCGCCCAAAATGGGTTAATGTCTATTGTTTACATTGTAGGAGCTGATTGGTTGATGTATAATGTTTACGCTCCACACGTCCCAAACTCTTCTCCCTTCTGGCTCCAAAACTGTGGAATGCACTTCCCATTGCAGTCAGAACTGCAGCATCACTCCCAATCTTCCGCCGTAGCCTGAAAACCCACCTTTTCAGACTCCATCATGGCCCATAGCACTTACCCTAACCCCTTAGATAGCATTTCTGTTGGCTTAGATAGCATTTGACACAGACTTATAGCATGTTATGTAGACAGCACTATAATTGTATTGTATATAGTCATAGCACGCCATAGTACATATGTATAGCATAGTAGTGAATATGTATAGTTTATTATGTATAGTGTATGTATAGTTTCATCATATAGATATTCCACTGTTACCTTCTTAGCTTACGCATGTTTCATGATAAATGCTTTTATGTGATGTATTCCCATGCTTTTGTTCTTGCTTAAATGTAAGTCGCTCTGGATTAAGAGCGTCTGCTAAATGCCTAAATTGTAAATTGTAAATTTACATGTCATGGTAGGAGCTGATTGGTCAATGTGTCATGGTAGGAGCTGATTGGCTAATGTGTCATGGTAGGAGCTGATTGGCTAATGTTTCATGGTAGGAGCTGATTGGTCAATGTGTCATGGTAGGAGCTGATTGGTCAATGTGTCATGGTAGGAGCTGATTGGCTAATGTCTCATGGTAGGAGCTGATTGGCTAATGTGTCATGGTAGGAGCTGATTGGCTAATGTGTCATGGTAGGAGCTGATTGGCTAATGTGTCATGGTAGGAGCTGATTGGTCAATGTGTCATAGGAGCTGATTGGCTAATGTGTCATGGTAGGAGCTGATTGGCTAATGTGTCATGGTAGGAGCTGATTGGTCAATGTGTCATGGTAGGAGCTGATTGGTCAATGTGTCATGGTAGGAGCTGATTGGTCAATGTGTCATAGGAGCTGATTGATTAATGTGTCATAGGAGCTGATTGGTCAATGTGTCATGGTAGGAGCTGATTGGTCAATGTGTCATGGTAGGAGCTGATTGGTCAATGTGTCATAGGAGCTGATTGATTAATGTGTCATAGGAGCTGATTGGTCAATGTGTCATGGTAGGAGCTGATTGGTCAATGTGTCATGGTAGGAGCTGATTGGTTAATGTGTCATGGTAGGAGCTGATTGGTCAATGTGTCATAGGAGCTGATTGATTAATGTGTCATAGGAGCTGATTGGTCAATGTGTCATGGTAGGAGCTGATTGGTCAATGTGTCATGGTAGGAGCTGATTGGTTAATGTGTCATGGTAGGAGCTGATTGGTTAATGTATCATGGTAGGAGCTGATTGGCTAATGTGTCATGGTAGGAGCTGATTGGTCAATGTGTCATGGTAGGAGCTGATTGGTCAATGTGTCATGGTAGGAGCTGATTGGCTAATGTGTCATGGTAGGAGCTGATTGGTCAATGTGTCATGGTAGGAGCTGATTGGCTAATGTGTCATGGTAGGAGCTGATTGGCTAATGTGTCATGGTAGGAGCTGATTGGTCGATGTGTCATGGTAGGAGCTGATTGGTCGATGTGTCATGGTAGGAGCTGATTGGTCGATGTGTCATGGTAGGAATGGTAGGAGCTGATTGGTCGATGTGTCATGGTAGGAGCTGATTGGCTAATGTGTCATAGGAGCTGATTGATTAATGTGTCATAGGAGCTGATTGGTCAATGTGTCATAGGAGCTGATTGGTCAATGTGTCATAGGAGCTGATTGGTCAATGTGTCATAGGAGCTGATTGGTCAATGTGTCATAGGAGCTGATTGATTAATGTGTCATAGGAGCTGATTGGTCAATGTGTCATGGTAGGAGCTGATTGGTCAATGTGTCATGGTAGGAGCTGATTGGTCAATGTGTCATGGTAGGAGCTGAT
This sequence comes from Protomyctophum parallelum, assembly GCF_964188405.1. NCBI lineage: Eukaryota > Metazoa > Chordata > Actinopteri > Myctophiformes > Myctophidae > Protomyctophum > Protomyctophum parallelum. The sequence continues at coordinate 1,389,239 of NC_139717.1, forward strand.
TGGTCAATGTGTCATGGTAGGAGCTGATTGGTCAATGTGTCATGGTAGGAGCTGATTGGCTAATGTGTCATGGTAGGAGCTGATTGGTCAATGTGTCATGGTAGGAGCTGATTGGTCAATGTGTCATGGTAGGAGCTGATTGGCTAATGTGTCATGGTAGGAGCTGATTGGTCAATGTGTCATGGTAGGAGCTGATTGGTCAATGTGTCATAGGAGCTGATTGGTCAATGTGTCATAGGAGCTGATTGGTCAATGTGTCATGGTAGGAGCTGATTGGCTAATGTGTCATGGTAGGAGCTGATTGGCTAATGTGTCATGGTAGGAGCTGATTGGTCAATGTGTCATGGTAGGAGCTGATTGGCTAATGTTTCATGGTAGGAGCTGATTGGTCAATGTGTCATGGTAGGAGCTGATTGGTCAATGTGTCATGGTAGGAGCTGATTGGTCAATGTGTCATGGTAGGAGCTGATTGGTCAATGTGTCATGGTAGGAGCTGATTGGTCAATGTGTCATGGTAGGAGCTGATTGGTCAATGTGTCATGGTAGGAGCTGATTGGTCAATGTGTCATGGTAGGAGCTGATTGGTCAATGTGTCATGGTAGGAGCTGATTGGTCAATGTGTCATAGGAGCTGATTGGTCAATGTGTCATAGTAGCTGATTGGTCAATGTGTCATGGTAGGAGCTGATTGGTCAATGTGTCATGGTAGGAGCTGATTGGTCAATGTGTCATGGTAGGAGCTGATTGGTCAATGTGTCATGGTAGGAGCTGATTGGTCAATGTGTCATGGTAGGAGCTGATTGGCTAATGTCTCATGGTAGGAGCTGATTGGCTAATGTGTCATGGTAGGAGCTGATTGGCTAATGTGTCATGGTAGGAGCTGATTGGTCAATGTGTCATGGTAGGAGCTGATTGGTCAATGTGTCATGGTAGGAGCTGATTGGTCAATGTGTCATGGTAGGAGCTGATTGGTCAATGTGTCATGGTAGGAGCTGATTGGTCAATGTGTCATGGTAGGAGCTGATTGGCTAATGTGTCATGGTAGGAGCTGATTGGCTAATGTGTCATGGTAGGAGCTGATTGGCTAATGTGTCATGGTAGGAGCTGATTGGTCAATGTGTCATGGTAGGAGCTGATTGGTCAATGTGTCATGGTAGGAGCTGATTGGTCAATGTGTCATGGTAGGAGCTGATTGGTCAATGTGTCATGGTAGGAGCTGATTGGTCAATGTGTCATAGAGCTGATTGGTCAATGTGTCATGGTAGGAGCTGATTGGTCAATGTGTCATGGTAGGAGCTGATTGGTCAATGTGTCATGGTAGGAGCTGATTGGTCAATGTGTCATGGTAGGAGCTGATTGGTCAATGTGTCATGGTAGGAGCTGATTGGTCAATGTGTCATGGTAGGAGCTGATTGGCTAATGTGTCATGGTAGGAGCTGATTGGTCAATGTGTCATGGTAGGAGCTGATTGGTCAATGTGTCATGGTAGGAGCTGATTGGTCAATGTGTCATGGTAGGAGCTGATTGGTCAATGTGTCATGGTAGGAGCTGATTGGTCAATGTGTCATGGTAGGAGCTGATTGGCTAATGTGTCATGGTAGGAGCTGATTGGCTAATGTGTCATGGTAGGAGCTGATTGGTCAATGTGTCATAGGAGCTGATTGGTCAATGTGTCATAGGAGCTGATTGGTCAATGTGTCATGGTAGGAGCTGATTGGTCAATGTGTCATGGTAGGAGCTGATTGGTCAATGTGTCATGGTAGGAGCTGATTGGTCAATGTGTCATAGGAGCTGATTGGTCGATGTGTCATAGGAGCTGATTGGTCAATGTGTCATAGGAGCTGATTGGTCAATGTGTCATAGGAGCTGATTGGTCAATGTGTCATGGTAGGAGCTGATTGGTCAATGTGTCATGGTAGGAGCTGATTGGTCAATGTGTCATGGTAGGAGCTGATTGGTCGATGTGTCATAGGAGCTGATTGGCTAATGTGTCATGGTAGGAGCTGATTGGCTAATGTGTCATGGTAGGAGCTGATTGGTCAATGTGTCATGGTAGGAGCTGATTGGTCAATGTGTCATGGTAGGAGCTGATTGGTCAATGTGTCATAGGAGCTGATTGATTAATGTGTCATAGGAGCTGATTGGTCAATGTGTCATGGTAGGAGCTGATTGGTCAATGTGTCATGGTAGGAGCTGATTGGTCAATGTGTCATAGGAGCTGATTGATTAATGTGTCATAGGAGCTGATTGGTCAATGTGTCATGGTAGGAGCTGATTGGTTAATGTGTCATGGTAGGAGCTGATTGGTTAATGTATCATGGTAGGAGCTGATTGGCTAATGTGTCATGGTAGGAGCTGATTGGTCAATGTGTCATGGTAGGAGCTGATTGGTCAATGTGTCATGGTAGGAGCTGATTGGCTAATGTGTCATGGTAGGAGCTGATTGGTCAATGTGTCATGGTAGGAGCTGATTGGCTAATGTGTCATGGTAGGAGCTGATTGGCTAATGTGTCATGGTAGGAGCTGATTGGTCGATGTGTCATGGTAGGAGCTGATTGGTCGATGTGTCATGGTAGGAGCTGATTGGTCGATGTGTCATGGTAGGAATGGTAGGAGCTGATTGGTCGATGTGTCATGGTAGGAGCTGATTGGCTAATGTGTCATAGGAGCTGATTGATTAATGTGTCATAGGAGCTGATTGGTCAATGTGTCATAGGAGCTGATTGGTCAATGTGTCATAGGAGCTGATTGGTCAATGTGTCATAGGAGCTGATTGGTCAATGTGTCATAGGAGCTGATTGATTAATGTGTCATAGGAGCTGATTGGTCAATGTGTCATGGTAGGAGCTGATTGGTCAATGTGTCATGGTAGGAGCTGATTGGTCAATGTGTCATGGTAGGAGCTGATTGGTCAATGTGTCATGGTAGGAGCTGATTGGTCAATGTGTCATGGTAGGAGCTGATTGGCTAATGTGTCATGGTAGGAGCTGATTGGTCAATGTGTCATGGTAGGAGCTGATTGGTCAATGTGTCATGGTAGGAGCTGATTGGCTAACGTGTCATGGTAGGAGCTGATTGGTCAATGTGTCATGGTAGGAGCTGATTGGTCAATGTGTCATAGGAGCTGATTGGTCAATGTGTCATAGGAGCTGATTGGTCAATGTGTCATGGTAGGAGCTGATTGGCTAATGTGTCATGGTAGGAGCTGATTGGCTAATGTGTCATGGTAGGAGCTGATTGGTCAATGTGTCATGGTAGGAGCTGATTGGCTAATGTTTCATGGTAGGAGCTGATTGGTCAATGTGTCATGGTAGGAGCTGATTGGTCAATGTGTCATGGTAGGAGCTGATTGGTCAATGTGTCATGGTAGGAGCTGATTGGTCAATGTGTCATGGTAGGAGCTGATTGGTCAATGTGTCATGGTAGGAGCTGATTGGTCAATGTGTCATGGTAGGAGCTGATTGGTCAATGTGTCATGGTAGGAGCTGATTGGTCAATGTGTCATGGTAGGAGCTGATTGGTCAATGTGTCATGGTAGGAGCTGATTGGTCAATGTGTCATAGGAGCTGATTGGTCAATGTGTCATAGTAGCTGATTGGTCAATGTGTCATGGTAGGAGCTGATTGGTCAATGTGTCATGGTAGGAGCTGATTGGTCAATGTGTCATGGTAGGAGCTGATTGGTCAATGTGTCATGGTAGGAGCTGATTGGCTAATGTCTCATGGTAGGAGCTGATTGGCTAATGTGTCATGGTAGGAGCTGATTGGCTAATGTGTCATGGTAGGAGCTGATTGGTCAATGTGTCATGGTAGGAGCTGATTGGTCAATGTGTCATGGTAGGAGCTGATTGGTCAATGTGTCATGGTAGGAGCTGATTGGTCAATGTGTCATGGTAGGAGCTGATTGGTCAATGTGTCATGGTAGGAGCTGATTGGCTAATGTGTCATGGTAGGAGCTGATTGGCTAATGTGTCATGGTAGGAGCTGATTGGCTAATGTGTCATGGTAGGAGCTGATTGGTCAATGTGTCATGGTAGGAGCTGATTGGTCAATGTGTCATGGTAGGAGCTGATTGGTCAATGTGTCATGGTAGGAGCTGATTGGTCAATGTGTCATGGTAGGAGCTGATTGGTCAATGTGTCATAGAGCTGATTGGTCAATGTGTCATGGTAGGAGCTGATTGGTCAATGTGTCATGGTAGGAGCTGATTGGTCAATGTGTCATGGTAGGAGCTGATTGTTCAATGTGTCATGGTAGGAGCTGATTGGTCAATGTGTCATGGTAGGAGCTGATTGGTCAATGTGTCATGGTAGGAGCTGATTGGCTAATGTGTCATGGTAGGAGCTGATTGGTCAATGTGTCATGGTAGGAGCTGATTGGTCAATGTGTCATGGTAGGAGCTGATTGGTCAATGTGTCATGGTAGGAGCTGATTGGTCAATGTGTCATGGTAGGAGCTGATTGGTCAATGTGTCATGGTAGGAGCTGATTGGCTAATGTGTCATGGTAGGAGCTGATTGGCTAATGTGTCATGGTAGGAGCTGATTGGTCAATGTGTCATAGGAGCTGATTGGTCAATGTGTCATAGGAGCTGATTGGTCAATGTGTCATGGTAGGAGCTGATTGGTCAATGTGTCATGGTAGGAGCTGATTGGTCAATGTGTCATGGTAGGAGCTGATTGGTCAATGTGTCATGGTAGGAGCTGATTGGTCAATGTGTCATGGTAGGAGCTGATTGGCTAATGTGTCATGGTAGGAGCTGATTGGTCAATGTGTCATAGGAGCTGATTGGTCAATGTTTCATGGTAGGAGCTGATTGGTCAATGTGTCATGGTAGGAGCTGATTGGTCAATGTGTCATGGTAGGAGCTGATTGGTCAATGTGTCATGGTAGGAGCTGATTGGTCAATGTGTCATAGGAGCTGATTGGTCAATGTGTCATGGTAGGAGCTGATTGGTCAATGTGTCATGGTAGGAGCTGATTGGTCAATGTGTCATGGTAGGAGCTGATTGGCTAATGTCTCATGGTAGGAGCTGATTGGCTAATGTGTCATGGTAGGAGCTGATTGGCTAATGTGTCATGGTAGGAGCTGATTGGTCAATGTGTCATGGTAGGAGCTGATTGGTCAATGTGTCATGGTAGGAGCTGATTGGTCAATGTGTCATGGTAGGAGCTGATTGGTCAATGTGTCATGGTAGGAGCTGATTGGTCAATGTGTCATGGTAGGAGCTGATTGGCTAATGTGTCATGGTAGGAGCTGATTGGCTAATGTGTCATGGTAGGAGCTGATTGGCTAATGTGTCATGGTAGGAGCTGATTGGTCAATGTGTCATGGTAGGAGCTGATTGGTCAATGTGTCATGGTAGGAGCTGATTGGTCAATGTGTCATGGTAGGAGCTGATTGGTCAATGTGTCATGGTAGGAGCTGATTGGTCAATGTGTCATAGAGCTGATTGGTCAATGTGTCATGGTAGGAGCTGATTGGTCAATGTGTCATGGTAGGAGCTGATTGGTCAATGTGTCATGGTAGGAGCTGATTGGTCAATGTGTCATGGTAGGAGCTGATTGGTCAATGTGTCATGGTAGGAGCTGATTGGTCAATGTGTCATGGTAGGAGCTGATTGGCTAATGTGTCATGGTAGGAGCTGATTGGTCAATGTGTCATGGTAGGAGCTGATTGGTCAATGTGTCATGGTAGGAGCTGATTGGTCAATGTGTCATGGTAGGAGCTGATTGGTCAATGTGTCATGGTAGGAGCTGATTGGTCAATGTGTCATGGTAGGAGCTGATTGGCTAATGTGTCATGGTAGGAGCTGATTGGCTAATGTGTCATGGTAGGAGCTGATTGGTCAATGTGTCATAGGAGCTGATTGGTCAATGTGTCATAGGAGCTGATTGGTCAATGTGTCATGGTAGGAGCTGATTGGTCAATGTGTCATGGTAGGAGCTGATTGGTCAATGTGTCATGGTAGGAGCTGATTGGTCAATGTGTCATGGTAGGAGCTGATTGGTCAATGTGTCATGGTAGGAGCTGATTGGCTAATGTGTCATGGTAGGAGCTGATTGGTCAATGTGTCATAGGAGCTGATTGGTCAATGTTTCATGGTAGGAGCTGATTGGTCAATGTGTCATGGTAGGAGCTGATTGGTCAATGTGTCATGGTAGGAGCTGATTGGTCAATGTGTCATGGTAGGAGCTGATTGGTCAATGTGTCATAGGAGCTGATTGGTCAATGTGTCATAGGAGCTGATTGGTCAATGTGTCATGGTAGGAGCTGAGGGAGAAGCAGAGCCACCAGCAGGGGGCGCTAAAGGACCTCTACAGAGTGAAGGAGCAGAAAGCCAGGGAGGTGCAGCGACACAACGCCCAGCAGGAGAGAGAGACACTCAGGTGAGGAGAGAGAGAGAGAGAGAGAGAGAGAGAGAGAGAGAGAGAGAGAGAGAGAGAGAGAGAGAGAGAGAGAGAGAGAGAGAGAGACCCCCTGGAACTCCATCCAGGACCCCTGGGGGTCCCACTTTGGGAAGTACTGATCTATTAGTTCTAAATTATTTTTATTTTTATTTTATTTTATTTTATTTTATTTTATTTTATTTTATTTTATTTTATTTTATTTTATTTTATTTTATTTTATTTTATTTTATTTTATTTTATTTTATTTTATTTTATTTTATTTTATTTTATTTTATTTTATTTTATTTTATTTTATTTTATTTTATTTTATTTTATTTTATTTTATTTTAGTTGCTTAAAGCCCTAGGCTAGGACACGTGCAGAGTAACGTTAGGCAGAGATTAAATCCCGTAAGGGGGCATTTTTGGACAAATAAATACCGTAAATAGCAGATCTACAGTACAATCTTCTGATAGCTTGTAGATCTGCTATTTCCGGGGCGCAACACAGGAGTCTTTATATCTACTAAAACAAATGTAGTTAAACGCAAAAATGCCGCGACTTCAGGGGGGGGGGGAAAGCAAATTCTCCTGAACGCTTCCGGTAAGGCATGGAATCCGATCCGGGATGGACAATTATAGGCGATATTTCGACCTCAATGATAAGCAGATCTTCGATGTCGAGGTTAGCATAATTATTAGCGCTTCTAGCATCACCGAAGGAGCTGCAGACTGGCTCAAACATGGCGGTGCTCGCAGGATTCTGTTAACGGTTCTGTTGGTCTAGTTATAACCACTAGCCCAAAGGGGCATCGCGGCATTTCATTGCACTGTTTGTTGTGTCTATTTATCGTCCACAGACTGGCTAAGCTGGAGGAGGAGAGGAGAGAGGAGGAGGAGAGGAGGAAGGAACAGGAGGCTGAGGAGGAGAGGAGAGACCAGGAGAAGAGAGACCAGGAGAGGAGAGACCAGGAGAGGAGAGACCAGGAGAGGAGAGACCAGGAGGCACAGGAGGAGGAGGAGGCCAGGCAGCGGACGAGGCTCCTGGAGGAGGAGGAGAGGGAGGCGCAGGCCCACCTCCTGGCCCTGCAGCAGGAGGAGGAGGAGGCACGCAAATGGCGAGATAGCCAGGAGGCGGAGGAGGAGGAGATGAGGAGGACGACTGAGGAACCGGTGGAGGAGAAGGAGGAGGGAGAGGTGGAGGAGGAGGAGGAGGAGGGGGCCGCTCGCAAACAGAGAGAAGAGGAGGAGGGGACGGAGGAGCAGGAGAGGAGGAGGAGGAGAGAAGAGGTATTGGTGTTTCAGAGTCAGATTCACTAAGCTGTTTGGTGTTTCAGAGTCAGATTCACTAAGCTGTTTGGTGTTTCAGAGTCAGATTCACTAAGCTGTTTGGTGTTTCAGAGTCAGATTCACTAAGCTGTAGGTCTGCTATTTTTCAATAGCTAAAGCATAGCGTAATTCTAACACCAAAAGGGGTTCCCGCCCCTAAATGGGTTAAATATTTAAATGAAAACCACTGAATCAATCCTAACAGGAGAGAGGAGGAGGAGGAGGAGGAGGAGGAGGAGGAGAGGGAGGAGGAGGAGGAGGAGGAGGAGAGGGAGGAGGAGGAGGAGGGGCAGGGCAGCATCCCGTGCTGACGTCTCCCAGCTCCTGCACCCTGACCTCCTACAGAGCCTTGTACCCCTTCGTGGCGCGCAACGCAGACGAGCTCACCCTGGACGCCGGCGGTCTCATCCAGGTACGTACGACATCATCGAGGTATGTACGACATCGTTATGTGATCGAGGTATGTACGACATCGTTTAGAAGATATTTAGTAGAATCTGGTCTCTTTGGCGCCCCCCTACAGGTGGAGGAGCAGACTGCGGGTGAGCCGGGCTGGCTGTGTGGTTCCTACCAAGGGAGAAGGGGCTGGTTCCCCCAGAGCTACGCCGAGAAGTGCCCCCCCGTCGCCCCCAAAACCACCACCCACACTGCCCCCAATGCCCCGGGGGGGCAAGGGGGCCGCCTGCTGCCCCCCTCCGCCTGCCCCGAGGAACCGCCCGACACAGGGTAGGTGGTACTGTGTGCCCCCTGGGGCCCGTTGTGTGCCCCCTGGGGCCCGTTGTGTGCAATGGATACAAAAATGTCCAAAGATTCAATATTTTAATTTGTACGATTAATCGCAAATAAGCAGTGGCGTGCACAGATATACACTTAACCCATTCTGACCGGGCACCCATTTTGGTGTCAGCATCATGTTATGCTTTAGCTATTTAAAAATAGCAGATCTACAAGCTCGTATCGCGCCACCGAGTGGCGCGATACGAGCTTGTAGGTCTGCTATTTTTGAAAAATCGAAGAACGACTGACATTTTTAGAATCTGATCTCAGGTCAGAATGGGTTCATCAGACCAGTGTGTGTCCAGCGTAAAACCTTGTATGAATCTGATCTCAGGTCAGAATGGGTTAAGGGGTGCTGGAGCACCACCTGCCCTTGCCCTCTTGACAGCAATGTGCCCTTTTGAAAACCGTCTGGTTCCACGTGCTGCACAAGGTGCCCTTTTTTCACTTGAGCCCCTGCCCCTATGCCTCTGCCCCTGCCCCTCGTGTCTGTGCACGCCACTGCAAATAAGTCATCAGCTTTCATCTGTTCCCTTCTTAGAGGAGTGGTTCTCAGCCAGTGGTCCGGGGACCACCAGTGGTCCTTGAGGGGGTTCCAGGTGGTCCCCGGCTAAATTATGAGAGTGGTCCGGGGACCACCAGTGGTCCTTGAGGGGGCTCCAGGTGGTCCCCGGCTAAATTATGAGAGTGGTCCGGGGACCACCAGTGGTCCTTGAGGGGGCTCCAGGTGGTCCCCGGCTAAATTATGAGAGCCCAGACCACAGAAAATCCACTGAATGTTAAAAGTTCATCTCTGTCTTTTTTTTCTTTCTTCTTTTTTACCCAGTGTTCCAGATGGCGACGGGATGGCGTTGAACTGCAGCCCTGAAGGCCTTGGGACAACTGAGGCTGACAGCGCTACGACGGTAATGACTCCACCGTTAGCCTCACAGCGCTACGGCGGTAATGACTCCACCGTTAGCCTCACAGTGCTATGACGGTAATGACTCCACCTTTAGCGCTACGACGGTAATGACTCCACCGTTAGCCTCACAGCGCTACGGCGGTAATGACTCCACCGTTAGCCTCACAGCGCTACGACGGTAATGACTCCACCGTTAGCCTCACAGCGCTACGACGGTAATGACTCCACCGTTAGCCTCACAGCGCTACGACGGTAATGACTCCACCGTTAGCCTCACAGCGCTACGACGGTAATGACTCCACCGTTAGCCTCACAGCGCTACGACGGTAATGACTCCACCGTTAGCCTCACAACGCTACGACGGTAATGACTCCACCGTTAGCCTCACAGCGCTACGACGGTAATGACTCCACCGTTAGCCTCACAGTGCTACGGCGGTAATGACTCCACCGTTAGCCTCACAGCGCTACGACGGTAATGACTCCACCGCCTGGGCCCTTCCTAACATTTTTGTCTAGTTTTTACTTGTTGAATGAATTGCCTGTACATTTAGTCTTAGTTGTAGTTAGCATAGCTTAGTTTTCATGTAGTTTCCATCTGGTTTTCGTCAGTGAAGAAAGGTAGTCGACGAACATTTTTGGTCATTGTATTAGTCGACGAAGACAACACTGCTCACAGCTTGACGGTAATGACTCCTCCTCCATATGTACCAATGCCCCCCCCCCTCCCCCCCCCCCCCCCCCACAGTCCATAGCTCCTCCCCTCCAGGCTCGTGTCCTCGCGGCGTGGTCGCCCGGCTCCTCCTCCTCCCGACTGGACGCCCCCGCCCCCCGCGATGAGGTCATCACCGCGCTGCTGAGCCTCTCGCCGGGTGACATCATCACCGTGCTGCGGCAGAGGGAGGACGGGTGGTGGCTGGGGCGGTCGGACGGCGGCGGCGGTGGGGGGGGCGGGGCACCGCGGCAGGGATGGTTCCCCAAGACGAACGTCGAGGTGGCGGCCACGCCCACGCCCCCCTTGGAGGCTGCGAGCGGGAACGCAGCAGAGTACGAGCATGCACGCACACATTTCACTTACACACACGCACGCACACGCAAGCACACTCGCACACACATTAATTTAGAAGCGGTGTCGATTTTGACAGTGGTTTTAGTCTCTGTCTTTTGAATGAAAATTTATTCATTTTTTTTATTTTTATTTTTTTTATATTTCAGTCACTGTTTTTAGTTTTAGTCTCGACTAAATCTACACACACTCTCTGTAGTCTTTGTGTCGTGTATATTTTTATTTATTTATTTATTTATTTGACAGCGACAAAGCTCATTAATCAACATTTTTTGACATAAATGGGCCAGAGTTAGCCGAAGCTAAGTTTCATCTGTAGTCCCTGGGCAGGCTCTTAAACAATGAATGATAAAAAGAAGGACAAAGTATAGTGCGCCTGCACACAACACCATGCGTTGATGCCATGTGTGCATAATGTGCAGGCACCCAACACCACGTCCATACAAAAACACAATACAATACAGATAAAAGAAGACAAAGTCTAGTGTGCCTGCACACAACACCATGCGTTGATGCCATGTGTGCATTATGTGCAAGCACCCACCACCACGTCCATACAAAAACACAGTACAATACAATAGCCTACAATACAGGAACAGATCGACATGGTACAGCGGACAGAACAACTGCAAAGTGAAGTGAGAAATGACACCGGTGATAAATACTAAATAGTGCTGATAGTTAGTTACTCATGATTACAGATTTGAGTTGTTTTTATAGCCACCTTTTCAGGTTGAATTTGAAGGTCAGATAGTTGGAGGTCTCTCTTAATTCTGTAGGGAGACTGTTCCAGTGATGGGAGGCTCTAACAGAGACTGTTCCAGTGATGGGAGGCTCTAACAGAGACTGTTCCAGTGATGGGAGGCTCTCACAGAGACTGTTCTAGTGATGGGAGGCTCTAACAGAGACTGTTCCAGTGATGGGAGGCTCTGACAGACTGTTCCAGTGATGGGAGGCTCTGACAGAGACTGTTCCAGTGATGGGAGGCTCTGACAGAGACTGTTCCAGTGATGGGAGGCTCTGACAGAGACTGTTCCAGTGATGGGAGGCTCTGACAGACTGTTCCAGTGATGGGAGGCTCTAACAGAGACTGTTCCAGTGATGGGAGGCTCTAACAGAGACTGTTCCAGTGATGGGAGGCTCTAACAGAGACTGTTCCAGTGATGGGAGGCTCTAACAGAGACTGTTCCAGTGATGGGAGGCTCTAACAGAGACTGTTCCAGTGATGGGAGGCTCTAACAGAGACTGTTCCAGTGATGGGAGGCTCTAACAGAGACTGTTCCAGTGATGGGAGGCTCTAATGATAGATGATATCATTGTCTTTGTGTTGTATATAGATGATATCATTGTCTTTGTGTCGTTACTCAACAGGCCCATATATTCCAGCGTTGACGAGTTTGACACTCCCGATTCAGGTCAACTGGAAGGTTGGTGTCTGTCTGTCTGTCTGTCTGTCTGTCTGTCTATAAACCACAATGTATTGTGGGAAGTGAAGTGTTATGGACTACAACTCCCAGAAGAGGCGTGCACAGCAGCGCGACACCACAGCACAAGGCGCATGTAGATCTGCTATTTTATTTTTGAATCTTGAAAACGTGCACATTTTTTAACATATATTCTTTCACAGCGAACATTTTTAATTCAAATCTTTTCTTCTGGGAGGTCCCTAAAACAACATGTTTTGAGATAGGGATCCGCGGCCAATTAATTTGACGCAAAATAGTTGAGAACAACTGACATTGAAACCTAGGTTTTTCAGAAAATTGTCAGTATTTAGAAGACATTTTGTAGGCATTTTGCTTGCTGCTATTTTCAGCATGCAAACAAGTATAAAATGACTTATACTGGATCTCTTGTCCACTAGTCCCTTCCTAACATTTAAGTGTAGTTTTTTATTTGTTGACGAAATATATTTAGTCTTAGTCATCGTAGCTTAGTTTTCATTTAGTTTCCATTTAGTTTTCGTCTTAGTTTCAGTCGACAAAATCCACACCGTTGCCCCCTCCCACCGCCAGGGGGCAGTAGTGTGTTTAGTCATAGCGTGTGTGTATAATTATTCCCCCCTCCTCCTCAGAGTTTGTGGCGCTCTACACGTACGAGAGCCCCGAGGCGGGCGACCTGACGTTCCGCGAGGGAGACGTGGTGCTGGTGACGCAGCGGGACGGCGAGTGGTGGCGCGGCTGCATCGGGGACCTCTACGGGGTGTTCCCCTCCAACTACGTCAGGGTGAGTGTAGGACCTCTACAGTTGATTTAGTCGACTAAAATGTTTTTTGACAGGCCTTGATGTCGTTGTAATGACATATTTTACACGTTGGTTGCATGCTGAAAATAGCAGATATACAATCTCACAGATTGTATATCTGCTATTTTCAGCATGCAACCCAGCATAAAACCGGATCTCTTGTAGTCCCTAGTCCCTTCCTAACATTTTAGTCTAGTTTTTATTTGTCGATGAAATTTACAGTATATTTAGTCTTTAGCTTAGTTTTCAATTCGTTTCCATTTGTTTTAGTCAGTGAAAAAAGGTAGTCAACGAACATTTTTCGTCTTAGTTTTAGTCCACGAAAACAACACTGTAACTACGTCAGGGTGAGTGTATGACCTCTACAGGGTGTTCCCCTCCAACTACGTCAGGGTGAGTTTAGGACCTCTACAGGGTGTTCCCCTCCAACTACGTCAGGGTGAGTTTAGGACCTCTACAGGGTGTTCCCCTCCTACTACGTCAGGGTGAGTGTAGGACCTCTACAGGGTGTTCCCCTCCAACTACGTCAGGGTGAGTTTAGGACCTCTACAGGGTGTTCCCCTCCAACTACGTCAGGGTGAGTGCAGGACCTCTACGGGGTGTTCCCCTCCTACTACGTCAGGGTGAGTGTAGGACCTCTACAGGGTGTTCCCCTCCAACTACGTCAGGGTGAGTGTAGGACCTCTACGGGGTGTTCCCCTCCAACTACGTCAGGGTGAGTGTAGGACCTCTACAGGGTGTTCCCCTCCAACTACGTCAGGGTGAGTGCAGGACCTCTACGGGGTGTTCCCCTCCTACTACGTCAGGGTGAGTGCAGGACCTCTACGCGGTGTTCCCCTCCTACTACGTCAGGGTGAGTGTAGGACCTCTACAGGGTGTTCCCCTCCAACTACGTCAGGGTGAGTGTAGGACCTCTACGGGGTGTTCCCCTCCAACTACGTCAGGGTGAGTGTAGGACCTCTACGGGGTGTTCCCCTCCAACTACGTCAGGGTGAGTTTAGGACCTCTACGGGGTGTTCCCCTCCTACTACGTCAGGGTGAGTTTAGGACCTCTACGGGGTGTTCCCCTCCAACTACGTCAGGGTGAGTTTAGGACCTCTACGGGGTGTTCCCCTCCAACTACGTCAGGGTGAGTGTAGGACCTCTACAGGGTGTTCCCCTCCAACTACGTCAGGGTGAGTTTAGGACCTCTACAGGGTGTTCCCCTCCAACTACGTCAGGGTGAGTTTAGGACCTCTACGGGGTGTTCCCCTCCAACTACGTCAGGGTGAGTTTAGGACCTCTACGGGGTGTTCCCCTCCAACTACGTCAGGGTGAGTGTAGGACTTCTACAGGGTCTTTCCCTCCTACTTCCCTCCTACTACCTACTCCTACTGCGCTCCTCGCTTCCCTTTTGAAACGCCCTTTTAAGGGTGATTTTTAACCCGCAGCGCGGGTTAGTCTCACCGCTCAGACCCCTGTCGTGTCATAGAGACTGACGTTGTCGACACTACGCAAAAAAGCATGGAATACGGATGTGTATATTACAGGAAACTCCCGTTAAACTTGCCAACAAACTCCGGTAAACTCCCGAATTGTACCGTCACACCTGTATATTACTGTATATTAACTGTATATTACCGTATATTAACTGTATATGTACCATCACACCTGTATATTACTGTATATTAACTGTATATTACCGTATATTAACTGTATATGTACCGTCACACCTGTATGTTACCGTATATTAACTGTATACCATCACACCTGTATATTACCGTATATTAACTGTATATGCTACTAAACTTGAGGTTTACGGGCAAATAGTGCCCATAATTGCCCGTTATAACTCCTCTTTTCACACAGTGCACTGTATTGAAGTGTATCATTGAACTGTTCATGGTCTCTGTTGTTTAGATATTATTTTTAATGTTCTACTATAATAAAAGCTTATAAAAAATAGAAATCACAAACAAGAATCACAATAAATCTCAATATCGACTCAAATCTTAATATAATTAAGAATGTGCGTAACGGTAGAACTATAACGTTATGCTGATGATGTCATTGTTCTGTCTGTCTGTTTTCAGGTAACGAAGCCTGGAGGTCCAATTAAGAAGCCAGGTGAGGCCAGGAGCACGCATGCACGCACGCACACACACACACACACACACACACGCACACACACCCACACACGCACAATATCTAATTTGAACCATTAGGTTTCAAACATAGCTGGGGACCCCCTGGAACTCCATCAAGGACCCCTGGGGGTCCCACTTTGGGAAGCACTGATTCTAAATTATTTTATTTTATTTTATTTTATTTTATTTTATTTTATTTTATTTTATTTTATTTTATTTTATTTTATTTTATTTTATTTTATTTTATTTTATTTTATTTTATTTTATTTTATTTTATTTTATGCAGAGATTGCGCAGGCGGTCAGTACCACCGTGGCCCACACGGGGGAGCAGTTGAGTCTGTGTCCGGGTCAGCTGATCGTGGTGCGGGCCAGGAACTCCTCCGGCTGGTGGCTGGGGGAACTGCAGGTCAGTCACAGCCTAGGTCTCTCTACCTTTCTCTCTCTCTCTCTCTCTGTGTCTCTCTCTCTCTCTCTCTCTCTCTCTCTCTCTCTCTCTCTCTCTCTCTCTGCAGGTCAGTCACAGCCTAGGTCTCTCTACCTTTCTCTCTCTCTTTCTCTCTGTCTCTCTCCCTCTCTCTGTCTGCCTCTGTCTCTCTCGCTCTCTCTTTCTCTCTCTCTCTCTCTCTCTCTCTCTCTGCAGGTCAGTCACAGCCTAGGTCTCTCTACCTTTCTCTCTCTCTTTCTCTCTGTCTCTCTCTCTCTCTGTCTGCCTCTGTCTCTCTCGCTCTCTCTTTCTCTCTCTCTCTCTCTGCAGGTCAGTCACAGCCTAGGTCTCTCTACCTTTCTCTCTCTCTTTCTCTCTGTCTCTCTCTCTCTCTCTGTCTGCCTCTGTCTCTCTCTCTCTCTCTCTCTCTCTCTCTCTGCAGGTCAGTCACAGCCTAGGTCTCTCTACCTTTCTCTCTCTCTTTCTCTCTGTCTGCCTCTGTCTCTCTCTGTCTGCCTCTGTCTCTGTCTCTCTCTCTCTCTCTCTCTCGCTGCAGGTCAGTCACAGCCTAGGTCTCTCTACCTCTAGTCAAGTCACAGCCCTCCCACCCATTAGGATTCTATAGTGTTGAAACAACAACAACACTATTAGATTCTTTCTTATAGGATTGTTGTCCTCTAAGAAAACCCAATAGGCGCTCCAGCCACTGGTAAGTGTGTGTGTGTGTGTGTGTGTGTGTGTGTGTGTGTGTGTGTGTGTGTGTGTGCGCGTGTGTGTGTGTGTGCGTGTCCTCAGGCCCGCGGTAAGAAGCGTCAGAGTGGATGGTTCCATTCCAGCCACGTCAAGTTGCTCATGGGCCCCACGGCGTCCAACGGGATGTCCCCCCCCTCTGCTCTGCCAGGTAAAAAAAACATCCAACCATCCGTCCAACCGTCCATCTTCAACCACTTATCCGTAGTCGGGTCGCGGGGGCAACAGCTCCACCAGAGAGCTCTCCTCCAGAGTGACTTGCTCCTGGGGCATTCCGAGCTTTTAGAGTATATATGAATAGAGACGGCACCCAGAGGAAACCCTGAGGCGAAATGGACATAGTGGCCGAATGAAGGTATTGCAGCCTGGCCCCAAACACATGAACGCGCTGTCCGTTGACTATATCATTGTGCACGTTCACGACGGCAGCACGCTCGTGCGCGTTCAACGGCAGCGCGTTCATGTGTTTGGGGCAAATCCATCCCAGAATGCACTCTGTTCCTACCCGGAAGGGGAGGAGTGAAATCGCCTCATGCGCTTTTGAGCAACTTAAAGCAAGTGGATGGAAGGAGAACTCGGATGTCTTCTCTATTCATATATACTCTAAGATTCCGAGGCGTTCCAAGGCCAGTGAGTCGATGCGTTTCCTCCATCTGGTCCTTGTAAACCTCTGTATTCCCGTCCTCTGGAATTTAATCTTTGCGTAGGACGAAAATAGCCGATTTGCTCGTCTACATATAGCGAAACGTCTCCGTTCATTCATTGTCAACGGGACTTTAATGTTTGTGTTAGGACAAAAATCGACACTATAGCTGAACATATGTCATTAAACTCTCCTTCCCATCATGCCTTGCAGTGTTGCCAGGTTATTAAACTCTCCTTCCCATGATGCATTGCAGTGTTGCCAGGTCATTAAACTCTCCTTCCCATCATGCCTTGCAGTGTTGCCAGGTCATTAAACTCTCCTTCCCATGATGCCTTGCAGTGTTGCCAGGTCAATAAACTACATTTCCCATGATGCCTTGCAGTGTTGCCAGGTCATTAAACTCTCCTTCCCATGATGCATTGCAGTGTGCCAGGTCATTAAACTCTCCTTCCCATGATGCTTTGCAGTGTGCCAGGTCATCGCCATGTACGACTACACGGCGGCCAATCAGGACGAGCTGAGCTTCGCCAAGGGTCAGCTGATCAGCGTCCTGGACAAGTCCAACCCTGATTGGTGGAAAGGGGAGGCCGGGGGCGTGACGGGCCTGCTGCCGACCAACTACGTCAAGATGAGCACAGACTCAGACCCCGCCCAGCAATGTGAGTATAGCCAATGAGAGCCCCACCCAACAATGTGAGTAGCCAATGAGAGTACCAGGCAGCAATGTGAGTAGCCAATGAGGGTGAGCACGTCATAAGGATCCCGAAATATTGGTGCCTAGGACGTCTGTGGACGTCCTAGCGACGTCCCAGCGACACGGGGCGAGATACGAATATTCAGAATTATCCTTTTTTTTTTTTTGGCATGTTAGCGCGGCGGAAAGAATGACTCTTATCTCCTAATCCAGGGCGCTCTCCGTGGTGATGAATGGATCGATATGCTGGTGCTTCATTTCTGCTCCTCATCCGTCTCTCCCGCAAAATATGAACGCTTTTTGGAGCGTAAAACAATATATTAAGATGATCGGGGATCTGAGGTCTCTTTGTAAAGTCAACTTCTTTAGGCAAGTGTTTCCTGTTTCATGGCTTTCAAAGTAAAAGCGATCAGACAACTCTGGCACTCTATAGCCTTTATTTTGAAGGCACTCCCGGTACTAAATGTGTAAGATGCCAGTGAACAACATATTTTCAGATGGGGGTCGGCGGCCAAATACATATAATTTTGGGGGTCCTTGGCATGAAAATGTTTGAGAACGACTGACATAGAAACATGAAAACTGTCAGGATTTATAGGGAATTCTAAATGGATCTAAAACGTCTCTCTCCACCCGTCCTCCATCTCACTCACTCCCCTCCGTTCCTCTCCTCTGCTCCATCTTTTCCTCCCCACCTCTCTGTGTAGGACGGTAGCTCCGCCTCCTCCTCCTCCTCTTCCTCCTCCTCCTGTCTCTGCGAGCCAATCGGAATTCAGATTGCCGCGTCGGGAAGAACCAGCCAGCCAACGGGAACAAACGCTCTGCTCGTTTTGGGACATTTGTGGCCCCGCCCCATTTGTGACCCCGCCCCCTTTTTTGCCCCCCGCCCCTTACTTTGACCGACTCCTTTTTGTATTCCTCTCCTCTCCTCTCCTCTCCTCTCCTCTCCTCTCCTCTCCTCTCCTCTCCTCTCCTCTCCTCTCCTCTCCTCTCCTCTCCTCTCCTCTCCTCTCCTCTCCTCTCCTCTCCTCTCCTCTCCCCTCCCCTCCCCTCCCCTCCCCTCCCCTCCCCAATGTCTAGGGCATGGAATGTGTAGTTTTGTATTATTATAATTTTTTAGACAAACAATGAACATAGAAATTAATCTTTAAACTTCTTGATTACAGTTCTAATATAGTTTAGTTACAAAAGTTACAAAATGCTCTGATCTAGTTTTCTATAAAAAAAATAACAGAAACGGAGGCTTTCCCACAGATCTCTGGAGTGGCCGATAAAAAAAACTTGTTTTAACACATTTAGACGTGAGGACGATTCTATACAAAATGCTCTTCGATTTTTCAAAAATAGCAGACCTACAAGCTCGTAGCGCGCCACTCGGTGGCGCGCTATGAGCTTGTAGATCTGCTATTTTTCAATAGCTAAAGCATGACATGATGCTAACACCAAAATGGGTTCCCGTTCAGAATGGGTTAAGTCAGTCGTTCTCAAACATTGTCAAGTCGAGGACCCCCAAAAATATAATGATGTAATTGACCTCCGAAGCCTCATCTGAAAATATCTGCTCCCCTTTCAGAGCAAAGATATTTGCTCTGAAAGAAAGGAAATATATATTCAAAGATTTGCGCCACATTTTTCACAAGATTTTTCAAAAGTATAGCAGACCTACAACAAACTCCGGTCCACATACCGGCCAACTCCGGGGCTCCGTGGTTTCCTCCATACTGTAGAATGTGTCTAACAGGGTCTCTCAAGTCTTGCACTAACAACTTGAAAAAAAGAAAAACTAAAGACTAGAAACGGACCAATGCAAAGAAACTTTAGTGTGACGATTCACTCTGTGTTGCTTATTATTCTTCACCTGATGATGATCTTATTGCCATGTGCGTTGTCGTTTTTTTTTTTTTTTATATATTTTTTTTATCCCACGATCTTGAAGTTTAATTAGTTGGAGGTTAAATTACATAATTACTACTGGACTACTTGAAGTTTAATTAGTTGGAGGTTAAATTACATAATTACTCCTGGACTACTTGAAGTTTAATTAGTTGGAGGTTAAATTACATAATTACTACTGGACTACTTGAAGTTTAATTAGTTGGAGGTTAAATGACTCATCATTTCTGGACTATCTGACGTTTTCGTCCAGTCGCTCGTTCCACAAGCTATGCAACCACTGGGAGTTCCGCCCGCGCCTCTTCTCTCTGATGTAGCCACAGCGCCCCGCGATGTAGCCGCAGGCTAGCGCCCCGCGATGTAGCCGCATTGTGCTAGCAGACAGTTAGATCTGATGTAGCCGCAGTGTGCTAGCAGACAGCTAGATCTGATGTAGCCGCATTGTGCTAGCAGACAGTTAGATCTGATGTAGCCGCAGTGTGCTAGCAGACAGCTAGATCTGATGTAGCCGCAGTGTGCTAGCAGACAGATTTGATGTAGCCGCAGTGTGCTAGCAGACAGATTTGATGTAGCCGCAGTGTGCTAGCAGACAGTTAGATCTGATTTAGCCGCAGTGTGCTAGCAGACAGATCTGATGTAGCCGCAGTGTGCTAGCAGACAGTTAGCTCTGATGTAGCCGCCTATCATTTTGTTATTAAAATCTCTCTGGTGTCTAGCATTTTGTTTTAAAATCCTAATGTTGGTCAACTGATGCCCTGTCCGTCACAATGTGGGACAGACAGGGTCTCAATGTGAACACTGATGCCTGTCAGTCACAATGTGGGACAGACAGGGTCTCAACGTGAACACTGATGCCTGTCAGTCACAATGTTGGACAGACAGGGTCTCAATGTGAACACTGACGCCTGTCAGTCACAATGTGGGACAGACAGGGTCTCAACGTGAACACTGATGCCTGTCAGTCACAATGTGGGACAGACAGGGTCTCAACGTGAACACTGACGCCTGTCAGTCACAATGTGGGACAGACAGGGTCTCAATGTGAACACTGACGCCTGTCAGTCACAATGTGGGACAGACAGGGTCTCAATGTGAACACTGACGCCTGTCAGTCACAATGTGGGACAGACAGGGTCTCAACGTGAACACTGACGCCTGTCAGTCACAATGTGGGACAGACAGGGTCTCAATGTGAACACTGACGCCTGTCAGTCACAATGTGGGACAGACAGGGTCTCAATGTGAACACTGACGCCTGTCAGTCACAATGTGGGACAGACAGGGTCTCAATGTGAACACTGATGCCTGTCAGTCACAATGTGGGACAGACAGGGTCTCAATGTGAACACTGATGCCTGTCAGTCACAATGTGGGACAGACAGGGTCTCAATTGAAAGTATTGGACATGAGGGACTGTCCCACACAGAGGGGGGGGGTTTCCCTGAAGCTGCGGCCCTTAGTTTTCTAGGTCCACATTGTGCCTCTGCTCTGTGCATAGACTCAATACCGCCCCCATCTGGCAGAGTCAGGTTATTGTGCCTCTGCTCTGTGCATAGACTGTACATGTATGTATGCAGTATGACGGTGGTTCCCGACACCCTCCAGGGGTCCCTGAGGGATTTCCAGGGGCCCCCCAGCTAAATGACAGTTTGGAAACCAAAATGGACACTATATGGGTATGTAACTCAGAGAGTATACAAATGTACACTCTCAGAGTTACATTTGACTTAAACGGGTTGAGAATCACTGCTAGAGCCGTGAACATCTTCTCTAATGGGGGTCCCTGGTCTCTTATGGGGGTCCCTGGTCTCTTATGGGGGTCCCTGGTCTCTTATGGGGGTCCCTGGTCTCTTATGGGGGTCCCTGGTCTCTTATGGGGGTCCGTGGGGCTGATCAGTGTCAACTTGGGGGTCCTTGACATGGAAAGGTTTGGGGACCACTGCAGTACGACACATGTGACGATAATAATAATAATAATAAATACAGAAAACGTTTTAACATAGAATGTACATAGTGTGTGATCGCTACTGCTAATAAAATACATTTTAACACAGATCAACAGTTGTATCAATAAAATACATTTTAACACAGATCAACAGTTGTATTAATAAAATACATTTTAACACAGATCAACAGTTGTATCAATAAAATACATTTTAACACAGATCAACATACATTTTAACACAGATCAACAGTTGTATCAATAAAATACATTTTAACACAGATCAACAGTTGTATCAATAAAATACATTTTAACACAGATCAACAGTTGTATCAATAAAATACATTTTAACACAGATCAACAGTTGTATCAATAAAATACGTTTTAACACAGATCAACAGTTGTATCAATAAAATATGTTTTAACACAGATCAACAGTTGTATCAATAAAATACATTTTAACACAGATCAACAGTTGTATCAATAAAATAAATTTTAACACAGATCAACAGTTTTATTTATGACATGCATTTTATTGCAGTGTGGTATCTTTTCAGCGTACGGCGGTGGACAAAGAGAAGAACAGGATATCGATGTGATGAGGTTACGAAGCGGCAGCTTTATTTTGTATTAAAAAGCAGTCCAACAGTCAAAGCAAAGACAAAGGAAATCCTTTGTGGTCCCCTGGATTAACAACACACAGTATACTCCAGCCGAAAAATGAGTTAACCGGATCCAGAACCCCCCCTTTCGGCCACAGCGTTTGTTTATATCCCCTCCCCGACATTAAGGCAGGCGTTTCCTGACTTTTGACCAATGATAAAACTCTTTCCGGTTTGGAGAGGCGGGACTTAGGACAAAAGTCTGTGACGTTCCAGCTCAGACAATAACCTTTAGGTGATAGTAGTTATAATGAAATTAAACGTAAACTGTAAACTTATGAACATGGTTAATCATACCTTAAAAGTATATAAACATGGGAACACTTGTAGTTAGGAAATGTTACGGAACTATAAAGTAAAACTGAACACTAATGGAATATAACAGAACTGAAAGAGTGAATTAAGAACAGTTTGAACCTAGTGACGAACACTATAATTCTTATAGTCTCATAGTACCTTTTTAAGAGTAAAAACCAACATGGTGACGCGAAACCCTATGTTTTTATCGTACCCTTTAAAGGAGACGAGTTGACCTCACTTATTAATAGTTCGTCCCACCTTTCCATAGTGACAGATTTGTTAAAGAACAGGACATATAAACATATAATCTTACCCTGTGGAATTAACCCATTCTGACCGGGCACCCATTTTGGTGTTGGCATCATGTTATGCTTTAGCTATTGAAAAATAGCAGATCTACAAGCTCGTATCGCGCCACCGAGTGGCGCGATACGAGCTTGTAGGTCTGCTATTTTTGAAAAAATCGAAGAACGACTGACATTTTTAGAATCTGATCTCAGGTCAGAATGGGTTCATCAGACCAGTGTGTGTCCAGTGGAAACCTCGTATGAATCTGATCTCAGGTCAGAATGGGTTCATCAGACCAGTGTGTGTCCGGCGGAAACCTCGTATGAATCTGATCTCAGGTCAGAATGGGTTAAACTACAAGTTAGCAAATGGCTCCGCCCGCCAGGGGACCGTGCTTCAAAGGGTTGTAAACAATGACCCTTTGTTTCCACGTGTGAAATGTAAATGCTCCCTGTCTCTTATATTTTGAGAGAGAGAGAGAGAGCCTTTACGCTCTAGTTAAAAAATAGCTTATCTTGACTTAGTGGCATATTGATTTAGTTAGTGAGTTCATTCATAGAAATTATACGACAGCAGTTTTATTAATAGTTTTATTAACTCTTTCAGCGCCACCTGGTGGTCACCAGTTTAGGCTTTGAGTGCCAATTCTCCCATTACAAAGAAAGAAAGAATGTATAATTCTATTATGCATGTCATCACCTGTACACCAGATTAGAGGAATTTTCTAAATATGGATGAAAAGAAAATGAAAAAAAAAGCCAGCCGAACACACTATAGTACTTTCAACTTACATACATGTACATACATACATGTACATACATACATGTACATACATACATGTACATACATACATGTACATACATGTACATACATACATGCGTCACCTCAACATACCTGTTACCCAATCAATATTAAAACATATCGTAATCACGTCACCATTACGACAGCCACTTATAATTATAACCCGACTTTAGTATTTAATTTCAATGTTTCACAGAGAGGCTGAGATGTTAAAGCGCAAATAACATGCATTTTAAAACTGCTTTTAATATTTAATAATCATATGGTCTATGTCCCTCAAAGTTATTTCTAATGGTTTGAGCCTCAATCACCACTCTGATAATAACCAGGCCTTGACAATTCTTTCTGGACTTTGAAAGCAGTTTTAGCTGCAGTACCACACTGTCCTGAGGTGGTGGGGGGGTGCTGATATGCAGATTATTTAATATTTGAGTCATTATAATACTGACGCTAGATAAAACCAGGCTTGTTTCCATTCCATGCCAGCTTGGAAAATCAACAATGGTGGACATTGTAAACAAAGTGGAAATGCAAATTTGGAACTGAAGACTGAAGAAAAGGAGGAATTATACAAGGTATGGTGACATTGATGACATCACGATGAGGTCAAAATCAGTCGAGCTGTTCCTGAGAGCGATTTCCATTAAAACACTCGTATGACATGAAGGCCTGATTGTTCAAAATTGGTTATTTGTGGGGATAGAAAACACACATGGGAGCCCCAAAAACACAAAAGAAATTGAAAAAGTTGAATTTTATGTTATAGGTCCTTAAAAGTTCGTAGCGGTCGACAGTACTTGCGCACTAGTAGGACATTTATGGCCTACTAGTGCGACTCGACAGAGTGCACTTCTAGTTTAGATTGTTGTTGTTTTTTTTTGTTTTAGTCCTGGTCCTCTTGGACAGTTTTTGTCAATAAACCCCATTTCCACTCCAAATGACAGGTAAGGAAAACAGCTCCAACATCCAACTCAAAGTCAACTTTTATTTTCAGCTTTTTTGCACAGTTGCTTTACAATTTACAATTTAGGCATTTAGCAGACGCTCTTAATCCAGAGCGACTTACATTTAAGCAAGAACAAAAGCATGGGAATACATCACATAAAAGCATTTATCAATATCATGAAACATGCGTAAGCTAAGAAAGTAACAGTGGAATATCTATATAATGAAACTATACATAGTACATACACTATACATATAAACTATACATATTTACTACTATGCTATACATATGTACTATGGCGTGCTATAACTATATACAATACAATTATAGTGCTGTCTACATAACATGCTATAAGTCTGTGTCAAATGCTATCTAAGCCAACAGCTTTTGTTGTTGTTGACTGGTTGGTTCTTCAATTAGGTTGAAAACCTTCGAAAACAAAGAAACAGGTTTTATCAACAATGCCAAACAATTTTAGCGTTTAGTCTGCTGGATTTAGTCGACTAAAATATCATACGATCAAAGTCGACTAAATCTACAGTTGATTTAACCCATTCTGACCTGAGATCAGATTCATACGAGGTTTCCACTGGACACACACTGGTCTGATTAACCCATTCTGACCTGAGATCAGATTCATACGAGGTTTCCACTGGACACACACTGGTCTGATTAACCCATTCTGACCTGAGATCAGATTCATACGAGGTTTCCACTGGACACACACTGGTCTGATTAACCCATTCTGACCTGAGATCAGATTCATACGAGGTTTCCACTGGACACACACTGGTCTGATTAACCCATTCTGACCTGAGATCAGATTCATACGAGGTTTCCACTGGACACACACTGGTCTGATTAACCCATTCTGACCTGAGATCAGATTCATACGAGGTTTCCACTGGACACACACTGGTCTGATTAACCCATTCTGACCTGAGATCAGATTCATACGAGGTTTCCACTGGACACACACTGGTCTGATTAACCCATTCTGACCTGAGATCAGATTCATACGAGGTTTCCACTGGACACACACTGGTCTGATTAACCCATTCTGACCTGAGATCAGATTCATACGAGGTTTCCACTGGACACACACTGGTCTGATGAACCCATTCTGACCTGAGATCAGATTCATACGAGGTTTCCACTGGACACACACTGGTCTGATTAACCCATTCTGACCTGAGATCAGATTCTAAAAATGTCATTTGTCGATTTTTCAAAAATAGCAGACCTACAAGCTCATAGCGCGCCACTCGGTGGCGCGCTATGAGCTTGTAGATCTGCTATTTTTCAATAGCTAAAGCACGACATGATGCTACCACCAAAATGGATGCCCGTTCAGAATGGGATAATGGTCTAAAATGTCTTTCCCCAGGCCTTAAAGGGACACTTCACCCTTTTTGCAAAAAAATATATGTTAATGACGTTTAGAAGCTTTAGAACACTTTCCTGGGGGTCTTTATGTGTGTAATATGTGGTTTTAGTTATTTTAGATTGTAGCAGTGAGCCTGTTGTCTCTGATGTCATGGACACTGGTCTCACTACCTTCCTGGACTACAATTCCCATAATTCTTTGGTGCACTGCTCCTCCTTGTGGATAGGGGGAGAGCTGTCTTACTGAGACAACATGTAGTCCAGGAAGGAAGTGAGCCCAGTGTCCATGACATCAGAGACAACAGGCTCACTGCTACAATCTAAAATATCTAAAACCACATATTACACACATAAAGACCCCCAGGAAAGTGTTCTAAAGCTTCTAAACGTCATTAACATATATTTTTTTGCAAAAAGGGTGAAGTGTCCCTTTAATTGGTGCCGTCCTAATGCCTGATTTTACACTTCAGATCCAAGTGATCTATAAGCAGATCTACAAGCTCACACAGCGCCGTAGGCATACCATATTCTGAATGACCAAAAAGAGGACACATGCATGGCACATGCATGTGCACATGTGCATGTGTGCGTGCACGTGCGCACGCATGTCGTGGATGTGCATGTGTCGTGCGTGCGTGCACGGTTCTGTTTGAATTAAATTAATTTGTCGAAAAAGGTTATGCTCCTAAATTTGATCAAATGGGCATTTGTAGAATGGCCTGAGGAGAAGTCTGAGGCATGTCCTGGATGCGTTGTTACCATCAAACGTGTTTACAAAACGTTTCAGGGTTTGTCTACAAACATTTTAGGGTTTGTCTACAAACATGTGTGATTTGTTTACAAACATTTGGTATTTGTTTATAAACATGTGTGATTTGTTTACAAACATTTGGTATTTGTTTATAAAACATTTTGGGATTTGTTTACAAACATTTGGGTTTTGTTTATAAACATTTGATATTTGTTTACAAACATTTGGTATTTGTTTATAAACATTTGGTATAGAGAGAGAGCGATAGAGAGAGAGCGATAGAGAGAGAGAGCGATAGAGAGAGCGAGCGATAGAGAGAGAGAGCGATAGAGAGAGAGAGAGATAGAGAGAGAGAGAGAGAGATAGAGAGAGAGAGCGATAGAGAGAGAGAGCGATAGAGAGCGATAGAGAGAGAGCGATAGAGAGCGATAGAGAGCGATAGAGAGAGAGAGCGATAGAGAGAGAGAGCGATAGAGAGAGAGAGCGATAGAGAGAGAGAGAGAGCGATAGAGAGAGAGAGCGATAGAGAGCGATAGAGAGAGAGAGCGATAGAGAGGGAGCGATAGAGAGAGAGAGCGATAGAGAGAGAGAGAGCGATAGAGAGAGAGAGAGCGATAGAGAGAGAGAGCGATAGAGAGAGATAGAGAGAGAGCGATAGAGAGCGATAGAGAGCGATAGAGAGAGAGAGCGATAGAGAGAGAGAGCGATAGAGAGAGAGAGCGATAGAGAGAGAGCGATAGAGAGAGAGCGATAGAGAGCGATAGAGAGCGATAGAGAGAGAGAGCGATAGAGAGAGAGAGCGATAGAGAGAGAGCGATAGAGAGAGAGCGATAGAGAGAGAGAGCGATAGAGAGAGAGAGCGATAGAGAGCGATAGAGAGAGAGCGATAGAGAGCGATAGAGAGCGATAGAGAGAGAGAGCGATAGAGAGAGAGCGATAGAGAGAGAGAGCGATATAGAGAGAGAGCGATAGAGAGAGAGAGCGATAGAGAGAGAGAGCGATAGAGAGAGAGAGCGATAGAGAGCGATAGAGAGAGAGCGATAGAGAGAGTGAGCGATAGAGAGAGAGAGCGATAGAGAGAGAGAGCGATAGAGAGAGAGCGATAGAGAGAGAGAGCGATAGAGAGAGAGAGCGATAGAGAGAGAGAGCGATAGAGAGCGATAGAGAGCGATAGAGAGCGATAGAGAGAGAGCGATAGAGAGCGATAGAGAGCGATAGAGAGAGAGCGATAGAGAGCGATAGAGAGAGAGAGAGAGAGAGAGAGAGAGAGAGCGATAGAGAGCGATAGAGAGAGAGAGCGATAGAGAGAGAGCGATAGAGAGAGAGAGCGATAGAGAGCGATAGAGCGATAGAGAGAGAGAGCGATAGAGAGTGAGAGCGATAGAGAGTGAGAGCGATAGAGAGCGAGAGAGAGAGAGAGAGAGAGAGAGAGAGAGAGAGAGAGAGAGAGAGAGAGCGATAGAGAGCGATAGAGAGAGAGAGCGATAGAGAGAGAGAGCGATAGAGAGCGATAGAGAGCGATAGAGAGCGATAGAGAGAGAGAGCGATAGAGAGAGAGAGCGATAGAGAGAGAGAGCGATAGAGAGTGAGAGCGATAGAGAGCGATAGAGAGAGAGAGAGAGAGAGAGAGAGAGCGATAGAGAGCGATAGAGAGACAGAGCGATAGAGAGCGATAGAGAGAGAGAGCGATAGAGAGAGAGCGATAGAGAGAGAGAGAGAGAGAGAGAGAGATAGAGAGCGATAGAGAGACAGAGCGATAGAGAGAGAGCGATAGAGAGACAGAGCGATAGAGAGCGATAGAGAGAGAGAGCGATAGAGAGAGAGAGAGAGAGAGCGATAGAGAGCGATAGAGAGACAGAGCGATAGAGAGCGATAGAGAGAGAGAGCGATAGAGAGAGAGCGATAGAGAGAGAGAGCGATAGAGAGAGAGCGATAGAGAGAGAGAGCGATAGAGAGAGAGCGATAGAGAGAGAGCGATAGAGAGAGAGCGATAGAGAGAGAGAGCGATAGATAGAGAGCGATAGAGAGAGAGAGCGATAGAGAGAGAGCGATAGAGAGAGAGAGCGATAGAGAGAGAGAGCGATAGAGAGAGAGCGATAGAGAGAGAGAGCGATAGAGAGCGATAGAGAGAGAGAGCGATAGAGAGAGAGCGATAGAGAGAGAGAGCGATAGAGAGAGAGCGATAGAGAGAGAGCGATAGAGAGAGAGCGATAGAGAGAGAGAGCGATAGATAGAGAGCGATAGAGAGAGAGAGCGATAGAGAGAGAGCGATAGAGAGAGAGAGCGATAGAGAGAGAGCGATAGAGAGAGAGAGCGATAGAGAGAGAGCGATAGAGAGAGAGAGCGATAGATTCGATAGATGGATTTGAGATTATAAACAAATCTCAAATGTTTATAAACAAATACCAAATGTTTATAAACAAATACCAAATGTTTATAAACAAATCCCAAATGTTTATAAACAAATATGAAATGTTTATAAACAAATACCTTAATGTTTGTAAACAAATACCAAATGTTTGTAAACAAATACCAAATGTTTGTAAACAAATCACACATGTTTATAAACAAATACCAAATGTTTGTAAACAAATCCCGAATGTTTATAAACAAATCCCGAATGTTTATAGACAAACCCAAAAATGTTTACAAACAAATCCCAAAATGTTATAAACAAATCTCAAATGTTTACAAACAAATACCAAATGCTTATAAACAAATATGAAATGTTTATAAACAAATATGAAATGTTTATAAACAAATACCAAATGTTTATAAACAAATACCAAATGTTTATAAACAAATACCAAATGTTTGTAAACAAATCACACATGTTTGTAAACAAATCCCAAATGTTTGTAAACAAATCACACATGTTTATAAACAAATACCAAATGTTTGTAAACAAATACCAAATGTTTGTAAACAAATCACACATGTTTATAAACAAATCCCAAATGTTTTGTAAACAAATCCCAAATGTTTGTAAACAAATCCCAAATGTTCTCTCTATCGCTCTCTCTCTCTATCGCTCTCTCTCTCTATCGCTCTCTCTCTATCGCTCTCTATCGCTCTCTCTCTCTATCGCTCTCTCTCTCTATCGCTCTCTCTCTCTATCGCTCTCTCTCTCTATCGCTCTCTCTCTCTATCGCTCTCTCTCTCTATCGCTCTCTATCGCTCTCTCTCTCTCTCTCTATCGCTCTCTATCGCTCTCTCTCTCTCTCTATCGCTCTCTCTCTCTATCGCTCTCTATTGCTCTCTCTCTCTCTATCGCTCTCTCTCTATCGCTCTCTATCGCTCTCTCTCTCTCTATCGCTCTCTCTCTCTATCGCTCTCTCTCTCTATCGCTCTCTCTCTCTATCGCTCTCTCTCTCTATCGCTCTCTCTCTATCGCTCTCTCTCTCTATCGTTCTCTATCGCTCTCTCTCTCTATCGCTCTCTACCGCTCTCTCTCTCTCTCTCTCTCTCTCTCTCTCTATCGCTCTCTATCGCTCTCTCTCTATCGCTCTATATCGCTCTCTCTCTCTCTCTCTCTCTCTATCGCTCTCTATCGCTCTCTATCGCTCTCTCTCTATCGCTCTCTATCGCTCTCTCTCTCTATCGCTCTCTATCGCTCTCTCTCTCTATCGCTCTCTATCGCTCTCTCTCTCTATCGCTCTCTCTCTCTATCGCTCTCTATCACTCTCTCTATCACTCTCTATCGCTCTCTCTCTCTATCGCTCTCTCTCTCTATCGCTCTCTCTCTCTCTCTATCGCTCTCTCTCTCTCTCTCTATCGCTCTCTCTCTCGCTATCGCTCTCTCTCTCTCTCTCTCTCTCTCTATCGCTCTCTATCGCTCTCTATCGCTCTCTCTCTCTATCGCTCTCTATCGCTCTCTCTCTCTATCGCTCTCTCTCTCTCTCTATCGCTCTCTCTCTCTATCGCTCTCTCTCTCTCTCTATCGCTCTCTATCGCTCTCTATCGCTCTCTATCGCTCTCTATCGCTCTCTCTCTCTATCGCTCTCTATCGCTCTCTCTCTCTATCGCTCTCTCTCTCTATCGCTCTCTCTCTCTATCGCTCTCTCTCTATCACTCTCTCTCTCTATCGCTCTCTCTCTCTATCGCTCTCTATCGCTCGCTCTATCGCTCTCTCTCTCTATCGCTCTCTCTCTCTATCGCTCTCTCTCTCTATCGCTCTCTCTCTATCGCTCTCTCTCTCTATCGCTCTCTCTCTCTATCGCTCTCTCTCTATCGCTCTCTCTCTCTATCGCTCTCTATCGCTCTCTCTCTCTATCGCTCTCTCTCTCTATCGCTCTCTCTCTCTATCGCTCTCTCTCTCTATCGCTCTCTCTCTATCGCTCTCTCTCTCTATCGCTCTCTCTCTCTATCGCTCTCTCTCTCTAGCGCTCTCTCTCTCTATCGCTCTCTCTCTCTATCGCTCTCTCTCTATCGCTCTCTCTCTCTATCGCTCTCTCTCTCTATCGCTCTCTCTCTATCGCTCTCTCTCTCTATCGCTCTCTATCGCTCTCTCTCTCTCTATCGCTCTCTCTCTCTATCGCTCTCTCTCTCTATCGCTCTCTCTCTATCGCTCTCTCTCTATCGCTCTCTCTCTCTATCGCTCTCTCTCTCTATCGCTCTCTATCGCTCTCTCTCTCTCTATCGCTCTCTCTCTCTATCGCTCTCTCTCTCTATCGCTCTCTCTCTATCGCTCTCTCTCTATCGCTCTCTCTCTCTATCGCTCTCTCTCTCTATCGCTCTCTCTCTATCGCTCTCTCTCTATCGCTCTCTCTCTATAGCTCTCTCTCTCTATCGCTCTCTCTCTCTATCGCTCTCTCTCTATCGCTCTCTCTCTCTATCGCTCTCTCTCTCTATCGCTCTCTCTCTATCGCTCTCTCTCTCTATCACTCTCTATCGCTCTCTCTATCGCTCTCTCTCTCTATCGCTCTCTCTCTCTATCGCTCTCTCTCTCTCTATCGCTCTCTCTCTCTATCGCTCTCTCTCTCTATCGCTCTCTCTCTCTATCGCTCTCTCTCTATCGCTCTCTCTCTCTATCGCTCTCTCTCTCTATCGCTCTCTATCGCTCTCTATCGCTCTCTATCGTTCTCTCTCTCTATCGCTCTCTATCGCTCTCTCTATCGCTCTCTCTCTCTATCGCTCTCTCTCTATCGCTCTCTCTCTATCGCTCTCTCTCTCTATCGCTCTCTCTCTCTATCGCTCTCTATCGCTCTCTATCGCTCTCTATCGCTCTCTATCGCTCTCTATCGTTCTCTCTCTCTATCGCTCTCTATCGCTCTCTCTCTCTATCGCTCTCTCTCTCTATCGCTCTCTATCGCTCTCTCTCTCTATCGCTCTCTCTCTCTATCGCTCTCTCTCTCTATCGCTCTCTCTCTATCGCTCTCTCTATCGCTCTCTCTCTATCGCTCTCTCTCTATCGCTCTCTCTCTATCTCTCTCTCTCTCTCTCTCTATCGCTCTCTCTCTCTATCGCTCTCTATCGCTCTCTCTCTCTATCGCTCTCTCTCTCTATCGCTCTCTCTCTCTATCGCTCTCTCTCTATCGCTCTCTATCGCTCTCTCTATCGCTCTCTATCGCTCTCTCTCTATCACTCTCTCTCTCTATCGCTCTCTCTCTATCGCTCTCTATCGCTCTCTCTCTATCGCTCTCTATCGCTCTCTCTCTCTATCGCTCTCTCTCTCTCTATCGCTCTCTCTCTCTATCGCTCTCTATCGCTCTCTATCGCTCTCTATCGCTCTCTCTCTCTATCGCTCTCTCTCTCTATCGCTCTCTCTCTCTATCGCTCTCTCTCACTATCGCTCTCTATCGCTCTATCGCTCTCTCTCTCTATTGCTCTCTCTCTATCGCTCTCTCTCTATCGCTCTCTCTCTCTATCGCTCTCTCTCTATCGCTCTCTCTCTCTATCGCTCTCTCTCTATCGCTCTCTATCGCTCTCTCTCTCTATCGCTCTCTCTCTATCGCTCTCTATCGCTCTCTCTCTCTATCGCTCTCTATCGCTATTATTCATAACTCTGCATGCGCTGCGCGCTGAGTGCTGACAGCACTGGTCCGACTGCAGAGCAGAGAAAGGCTCACTGGCTGCAGATAGACTGTCTGCAGACAGACTACTGCAGATAGACTGTTGTGCTCTCCGTGAGGAAAGCTTGACATGCCAAAGAACTATCTCATCATCATTGTTTACAAACATATCCCTAAATGTTTGTAACCAATAAACATTTGAGATTTGTTTATAAACATTTGGTATTTGTTTACAAACATTTGATATTTGTTTACAAACATTTGGGATTTGTTTATAAAACATTTTTTTTGGGGGATTTGTTTATAAACATTTGAGATTTGTTTACAAACATTTGGGATTTGTTTATAAACATTTGGTATTTGTTTACAAACATTTGATATTTGTTTACAAACATTTGATATTTGTTTACAAACATTTGGTATTTGTTTGTAAACATTCGGGATTTGTTTATAAACATTTGGGATTTGTTTACAAACATTAAGGTATTTGTTTATAAACATTTGGTATTTGTTTATAAACATTTTTGATTTGTTTACAAACATTTTTGATTTGTTTACAAACATTTGGGATTTGTTTACAAAACATTTGGGATTTGTTTATAAAACATTTGGGATTTGTTTATAAAACATTTGGGATTTGTTTATAAACATTTGGGATTTGTTTACAAACATTTGGGATTTGTTTACAAACATTTGGGATTTGTTTATAAACATTTTTTTTTTTTTTGATTTGTTTACAAACATTTGGGATTTGTTTACAAACATTTGGGATTTGTTTACAAACATTTGGTATTTGTTTATAAACATTTTTTTTTTTTTGATTTGTTTATAAACATTTGGGATTTGTTAACAAAGCATTTGGGATTTGTTTATAAACATTTTTGATTTGTTTACAAACATTTTGGGAAGAGTTTACAACCATTTGGGGGTTTGTTTAGCCTAGCCCTCTCTCTTTTTTTAATAATGTTTTATTGGGTTTTTTCCATTTTTTAAAATACAAGACATACAAGTTACACAGTGCACAATTAAAATACAAAAAAACAACAACACCATCCAAGACAAAGACCCACCCACTAGCCCTGAGGGGAGAATATAGACTTATAGAAGAATGTACGATACTAAACAATACTTACAAAAAAACAATTGGGAAAGAAACTTGGTATAGGCAAGAGATGACCATAATTATAATAAAAGAAGCTATAAGGAAGAGAGGGAAATTAATCAATTGCAGTTAAATAATTAATATGTTGTTTTTATTTATTTATATTTTTTGTCCCACGATTTTGTAACCCATTTTTTACCCCTGTGTCAATCATCTAATGTGATCCTGGGCTCTACACACCCTCCGATAACCTAGTCCCCATATATGGGGGACAAGGGGAGACCAACCTAGTCCCCATATATGGGGGACAAGGGGAGACCAACCTAGTCCCCATATATGGGGGACAAGGGGAGACCAACCTAGTCCCCATATATGGGGGACAAGGGGAGACCAACCTAGTCCCCATATATGGGGGACAAGGGGAGAGCAACCTAGTCCCCATATATGGGGGACAAGAGGAGACCAACCTAGTCCCCATATATGGGGGACAAGGGGAGACCAACCTAGTCCCCATATATGGGGGACAAGGGGAGAGCAACCCAGTCCCCATATATGGGGGACAAGGGGAGAGCAACCTAGTCCCCATATATGGGGGACAAGGGGAGAGCAACAGACTTGAACTCACGCTTCCTTCATGCCTGAGTGTCCAAGTTGCTCCTTTACACCTGACAGGGGGGAGTTTCCCTGGTTGGACGTAGCGCGTGGAAGGAACACGTTATTCCAACCGGTTCCTTTCCCCTCCATCAGGCGCCCCGGCTGGCCAGGGAGAGGCAGTTTAGAGACCAGGATTACTGCATGTTTTTGTGAGGGTACCTACCCTAGGGGACACGGGGAGAACATGTGAGGGTACCTACCCTAGGGGACACGGGGAGAACATGTGAGGGTACCTACCCTAGGGGACACGGGGAGAACATGTGAGGGTACCTACCCTAGGGGACACGGGGAGAACATGTGAGGGTACCTACCCTAGGGGACACGGGGAGAACATGCAAACTCCACACAGAAAGGCCCTTTCGCCAACCCCGCCTTCGGGTATGGGCACTGATGACGCGGAGGAGGAAACACGCCGCCAGCACCCACAGCGTCCCGAGCGGGAATCGAACCCAGGACCTTCTAGCTGTGAGGCGACAGCACTACCAACTGTGCCACCGTGCCCCTTTAAGAATGAATATGTAAAAGAAAAGGGTCCCAGGTTCTAGAGAAGTTATTCAATGAGCCTCTAGTTGAGATTTTCTTTTTTCCTAGGTTGAATAAAGGATGCCAGAATGTCGTGGCAGGGGGGTTTAGGATTTCAAATCAAATCAAATCAAGTTTATTGATATAGCACATTTAAAAACAACTCTCATTGTACCAAAGTCTTCACAAATGCAATACAATACAATACAGTGCAGAAGACGTCAATACTAAAACAACAGGCATATATAGGACAGAATAGTCTAAAAGGAAAGGTGTAAGATCATGTCGGTGATGCAAAGGCTTGTGAATATAGACATTTTTTAATACTACTCATTTAGACTGAAGTTAAAGAGCGTCATTGGGTTTGTCATTGTAACATGAGGGGCCACATTAAGTGAAGGTGGGGGCCGCATGTGGCCCCCGGGTATATGTTGATGTATGATCTATGATGAGGAGAGGTTTGAGAGTCTTTAAGGGGAATATTACTCTGTTTTGTAGAATATATGACTGTGTTTTGGTCAAATGGGACAAAAGTCAGTGGTAACAAGTAACAAAACAACAAAGCAAATATGCAAAATGTTTGCATGCAGTGGTTCTCAAACTTTGTCTTAAAATATTTTGTGCCAGGGACCCCTGTCCCCTAGAAAGCCCTACCAACAGTCATTAAGACATGTGAATCCCTTGACTCCTTCAAAACCGCTCTCAAAGGGCACCTACGGACGGCTGCAA
This sequence comes from Protomyctophum parallelum, assembly GCF_964188405.1. NCBI lineage: Eukaryota > Metazoa > Chordata > Actinopteri > Myctophiformes > Myctophidae > Protomyctophum > Protomyctophum parallelum. Next base: position 1,424,573 of record NC_139717.1, read on the forward strand.
TTCAAAACTGGCCTCTGTAAAATCTGAATCCCCCCCCCCCTTTTCCCCTCACTGTATATGTATCTTTTCCCTTTTTGCTTCCTATATGATGAATTCCTGTTCTGTTCTTTAACTACATAGAAGTGTCTATTTGTACGTCTCTAAATGTTTTGATGAATTGAACAATGTGGACCCTGTTTTAAACAAGTGTAATGCTTAACTGGGTCGTCCACTCACAGTTAACAGTCTTTGTATTGAGTTTGTGCTTGAAATGTACTGTAATTCTGCAAACTGTTAATAAATATTTCAATCAATCAATCAATGGTTTCCCCTGAATGTCCGCTAGATGTCACTATTGACTCTTTTATCAACATAGAGAGCAGTACATGAACAATGTGACAGTTAAGTGTGAATGCCTGTCATGTTTCTTGTTGAAATAAAAACGCATGTTGTGCCAACAGACAAGTCTTTGGGACACATTTGTACGGATATATATGACCCCTGGATAGTTATTAGATATTATAGTTTGTTCATTGGGTATAATACATAGTTAATTAAAATGTTTTATTTGTACACTGTAAATGTATAATTGATCAAACAAAATAAAAATAAATAACAAAATATAATTTAGACTAATTATAGTAGCCTATAGTAGGTTATATTATAGTATAGTATTGTAGTCAACTTGGATTAATGTAGGCTATAGTTTGTACTTTGTGAGCTAGCAGACCTGCTATTTAGATTCACTTGCATCAAGTTGAATGCGTTTGTTTTTATTTTATTTTTCATTACAGTAAATGCAGAAGATGGTGCGCTTGGATTTATGTTTAATTTTACATGCTATAAATTATTTATTCACAAACAAAAATGCGCTATAAAGCTTTTACCAAACCTTTCCCATTTCAACTTGGAATGTATTATTTCCAACCTCCATTATTGTTTATTATTCATTATTCGTCTGTTTGTCAAATATATTTCCTCCCGTTTCTGTGTTTGTTTGTGCTGGTCACAATTGAATTCCTGTTCTGTTAATTAACTACATAGAAGTGTCTATTTGTATGTCTCTAAATGTTTTGATGAATTGAACAATGTGGACCCTGTTGTAAACAAGTGTAATGCTTAATTGGGGTCGTCCACTCACAGTTAACAGTCTTTGTATTGAGTTTGTGTTTAAAATGTACTGTAAATTGTTAATAAATATTTCAATCAATCAATCAATCAATCAGGTCAAATCATTCTCTGTACCAAAACAAGTGTAATGTATTTTTATTGAGTGGCACTTTAAATTAACTGTAATTCTGCAAACTGTTAAATAATAAATACTTTAATCAATCAATCAATAACATATTTACTGTAATTCTGCAAACTGTTAAATAATAAATACTTTAATCAATCAATCAATAACATATTTCTCGTCAATAAAAGTTTAAAAAAGAAAAGAAAAAAAAGGTCCACCACCACCACCCGGAAGCATGGTAGTGTAGGACTTTCCGGTGACGTCACGGCTCAATCATAGTCTCGCGTTACCTCCAGACAAACTAATCGCTAATATGGGAGGCTAAGGCAGCAACAACAACACAACGGTCTGGCTAAGTAAAGTAACGCGAGACTTCCTTGGCGGCGGTGGGGACTCCTCCATTAGGGCTGCAGCAGCTGTTCCGTTTCTGAACAACAACAACACTGAGAGAGGAAGCCTCTCTGGGTCTCTCTCTACGCCGCACAACAACCGTCCCTTCCCGGCCCAGTCCTCTCCCTAGGCCCGGGGAAGAACCACCACCGTCCCTTCATCCAGGGGAGAGCCACAAAAAGTCCCCCACCCCGCCCGGAGCGTCGCCTCCGCCGGCAGGGCCTCTCCAAACCAAAACCACGGCCGCTCTCGGCGAGGACACTCTGGCCTCCTCCGCCGCTTCCTCCGACAGCTCCTCCGACTCGGACACCGGCGGAGCGTCAGCGCCGCCCCCGCGGAAGAAGCACCGAGCCTCGGCGGCGGAGGGAGCAGGAGAGCCCGGGGCTTCGACGACACTACTAGGCCCCAATTCCTCCTCCTCCTCCTCATCGTCCTCATCGACCCACGGCGGAGGAGCTGTTTTCCTGGGACTCGCCGCCGCTGCTGCTGCTGCCTCTGCCACCGCCGCTGCTGCTGCTAGTGTCGCCGCCTCTCCTCCTCCTCCGTCGGGTTCTTTACGTTCTCCTCCGGCCTCCTCCTCCGCCATCCTCTTCAGCAGCCGGAGCGTGGTGAGCAGCGGCGGCGGCATGCAGTCGAACGGGGCAGCGGCGGCGGTGGCAGCAGCAGCGGCGACGGGGCAGGAAGACCAGGGGCAGCCGGACCCGGCGGCCTCGGCGGCTGGACCAGCAGCGGCCTCGGCGGAGGAGGAGCCGTCCTGCCCGAACAGCAGCGCACAGAACGGGGAGTCCTCCTCCTCGGTGGCCGGTGGGACTCACTCCTCAAACGGACTCCTCCAAACGACCATCAGCAGCACAAACACAAACAACGGGACTAGTATCACCAGCAACGGAGCTGTTGCATCGACAACCACCACCACCACCGGAGGAGGGGCTGCCGCTCCGCCGGGCTCCTCGCCCTCCTCCTCGGCCCCGGAGGACGAGGCAGCCGGGGGGGCCGCGGCGGCGGGGCCGGGGCCCGGGCAGGGTGGCTCTTCCTCCGGGGCCTCCTCCGGCGGCTCCGGCTCCTCGCTGAAGAAGAAGAAGAAGCAGAAACGCCTGTCCCAGTCGGAGGAGGACGTGATCCGGCTGATAGGACAACACCTCCACGGCCTGGGCCTCAAGTAAGTCTAGTGTTGTTGTTGTTGTTGTTGTTGTTGTTGATGGTGATCAGCTGCTTATCCCGTTCTGACCTGAGATCAGATTCATACGAGGTTTCCACTGGAGACACACTGGTATTGATCAACCCGTTCTGACCTGAGATCAGATTCTAAAAATGTCTTCTACAGTTTACTGAAAAAGCTATGTTTCTATGGCAGTCGTTCTTTGATTTTTCAAAAATAGCAGATATACAAGCTCTTGGCGCGCTATGAGCTTGTAGATCTGCTATTTTTCAATGGCTAAAGCATGACATGATGCTATAACACCAAAATGGGTTTCTTCCCAGAATGGGTTAATGGGGGGGTCAGGGTTAGTTAGAAGAACCCTAGTTAAAGCTTCACACACAAGACAGAAACAACACACTGTTTTTGAGGTTGTATTATTTTTCTGGCAGTTAGTTGACGTCTGCGTTTGACAGAAACAGAAACATACCACCATACCATACCATGGGGGGATGGGTTTTTTCTTACAGGCAGACCGTGTGAGTGTGAGCTCTGCTCTGCTGGCTGGAAGCAGGAGAAGAAGGGGTCCATCTTGCACAATAACACAGGCTGGCCCCCGGCTGGCTTATCTATCTATCTATCTATCTATCTATCTATCTATCTATCTCCACTCCCAGTGTGTGTGTGGGGGGGAGGCGAAATATAATGACCTAAATATGTATGCTATGTTTTTATTAGCAGACTGACTGACTGACTGACTGACTGACTGACTCGGGGAGTTTACATGTCAGACTGGACTGTGTTTTCACACATGTGTGTTCAAAGCAAACACAGCAACCTTTCATATACAAGTAACAGTCAGTCAGTATTATTATCCAACCAGGACAAGACAGGACGTTATTAATATGAACAAACGTGTGTGTGTTAATTATAGATTTTTAATAGGGAATTATGGATGCATCCATTGCATCATCTTTAGATAGAGGTGCACAGGAAGCCTATAAAGTGATATAAAGTGCCGCTTTGATGTTGTTAGTGGCGGCGAGGTTGTTGATGAAACATTTCATTTCAGAGGACGGTTGCCCAAAGAAAGAGAGTTTTGACAGCTTCGATCTTTTTGTGTGTGTCCTGGTGGTCAATCTCTTTTTTCCCTTATTTATATTTATCATAATCATCAATAATATTGATGATATTATTTGATAGTTGATAACTTTTATAACCCATCTTTCCCCCCCCCTCTCCTCCTCCTTGTGAGACAACATCAAATGGACATGAATAATCAGTCTCCACATTATTAGACACTAGGCATGGTTTATTATTAGCTGTCACCTGCTAAGAACTGCTTTTATTTTTGTATATATATTTATTCATGTATGCATCAATAATACATTCATAATAATAATATGATATGACACCATTCATTCATACGGCAGCAGGAGGCTTTTATCTCACCTAACTTGTGCAACGTGTGCGTTTTTTTCCCCTGACATTAATGTCCAGTCAGTGTCAACTGTCAAGTGTGTGTGTGTGTGTGTGTGTGTGTGTGTGTCGGGGCAGTGTCAGCATTGCATTACATTGTGTCAGTGACTCGGTCGCACACAGAACCTATACCGTATTGCGATGTTATTCGGGCCCTCCATAACTCCACATTGTTTACTTTGGACCTAGACGTTTCCCCCTGTCGGGGACACGGCCACTGATATTAACCCATTCTGACCTGAGATCAGATTCTAAACATGTCTTCTACATCCTGACAGTTTTCTGTAAAAGCTATGTTTCTACGTCAGTCGTTCTTCGATTTCCCAAAAAATAGCAGACCTACGAGCTCGTAGCGCGCCACTCGGCATAACATAACGCTAACACCAAAAGGAGTTCTCGCCCCCAAAATGGGTTATAAATGCACGTCGTCCAAAACCAGCTGCTATAGATTTAGAAACGTCGGGTCTCGGGTCTAATTATAGCTTTAGCGCCGGCTGCTTAGTTGAACCTGAACGCAGCGGCGGCGCACTGCTGAAAAAACAAACATATTTCTGGCGTTGTATACTTTTTAAAAAGCTGCCATCAGTCAGTGTGCATGCCGATGATATGCACTGGCCAGTGGCTATAGCCAGACGTTCCTACACACTCCTCTCTCTCTCTCTCTCTCTCTCTCTCTCTCTCTCTCTCTCTCTCTCTCTCTCTCCCCCCCACACGTCCGGCTTTGTCTAAAGACAGCTGCCATGATTACACTGTAGTCTGAAAAGAGAGAGAGAGAGAGAGGGAGAGAGAGAAAAAAAGCCTAGATTGCTGACTGTGTTTACATGGGGAGAGGATACATGCATGCACGGCATTGTGTGTTGTGTGTGTGTGTGTGTGTGTGTGTGTGTGTGACTGACATGTGGAAAGGCGAACTGCGTGAATAGAAGGTTAGGTAGCTGACAGGATAATGCTGAGAGAACAACACACTGTGGCTGCTGCGACACTCAATTGATGATACCTGAGGGTGATGTCATCATTATGCCGAGGTGTCAGCACCCCCCCCCCCTCCCTCCCCCCTACCTTTCTTCCTTGTTGTGTGTTGGGGGGGGGGGGGGGGGGCACCGAGTCAAAATGACAACTGCAGTGTGTGTGGCGTGTCTTTGTCGATCAGGGGACTGACTCTAACTACGGCCTCAGAGAAGAAGAAGAACTTGTGCCCGTCGGTCGGGGAAAGTAAAGTACAGGTCACATGCTCTGCTTTGCCCAAAGGTCAAAGGTCATGCCCCTCTTGACCGTCAAGTAAAATCATGCATTATACAATTTACAATTTAGGGCATTTAGCTCTTAATCCAGAGCCATTAGGCAAAACATGGCAATACCAATACATCAGGTACATAGACTTGGATAGCATTTGATACAGACTTATAGCATGTTATGTATACAGCACTATAATTGCATTGTATGTATTCATAGCACGCCATAGTACATATGTATAGCATAGTAGTATATATGTATAGTTTATATGTATAGCTTCATTATATAGATATTCCACTGTTACTTTCTTAGCTCACGCATGTTTCATGATAAATGCTTTTTATGTGATGTATTCCCATGCTTTTTTTGTTCTTGCTTAATGTAAGTCGCTCTGGATTAAGAGCGTCTGCTAAATGCCTAAATTGTAAATTGTAAATACATACAACAAGAAAAAGTAGTTATTATGAAACATGCATAAACTAAGATCGTAACAGTTGAGTATCTAAATAAATAAACTATATACATATATACTATAAAGTAAGTAGCCTTGCCGAGCCATGAGGCCCATATGGGGCAGGAGCCTATCTCCTGTTTCTGTAGCGCGAGGCAGCTTGATGTACAAGTACACCCCCTGGACATGACGCTAGTATGTCGCAGGCACTGACCCCCCCCCCAATCCAACCCTTGATACTATAAAATGCTATGACTAATAACATGTAGTTCTAGTGCTGTCTGTGTCTACATAACATGCTGTAAGTCTGTATAAAATGCTATCTAAAGGGGCTAGGGCAAGTGCTACGGGCCATGGATTGGATGGAGTCTGAAAAGGTGGGTTTTTTCAGACTACTGGTGGAAGATTGTGAAATGATAGGTGTACATTTTTTCAGACTACTGGCGGAAGATTGTGAAATGATAGGTGTAAATTTTTAATTACCGCTAAGTTGAACACAACAGTTTTTTTTTTTTTTTTGGTACATTTCTGGGGGCTGTGCCAAATAAATACCTATTCATAACTATGAATAATATGACTATGTGTTCACAGTCCTCACACTTAAAATTTTAATCAGACCAGTGTGTGTCCAGTGGAAACCTCGTATGAATCTGATCTCAGGTCAGAATGGGTTAATCAGACCATGTGTGTGTCCAGTGGAAACCTCGTATGAATCAGATCTCAGGTCAGAATGGGTTAATCAGACCATGTGTGTGTGTCCAGTGGAAACCTCGTATGAATCTGATCTCAGGTCAGAATGGGTTAATCAGACCATGTGTGTGTCCAGTGGAAACCTCGTATGAATCTGATCTCAGGTCAGAATGGGTTAATCAGACCATGTGTGTGTCCAGTGGAAACCTCGTATGAATCTGATCTCAGGTCAGAATGGGTTAATCAGACCATGTGTGTGTCCTAGTGGAAACCTCGTATGAATCTGATCTCAGGTCAGAATGGTTTAAGTGTACTACCAACAGGTAAACAACTGTAGGTAAACAGTAGGTAAACAGTAGGTAAACATCAGTAACACTAACCCTGGGGGATCCCACAGGGTTCGAACTGGGAACCCTCCCCTTCCCAAAGAGCCGTCGCTCTACAGGCCATCGGTGCCCAAAAGGTAGATCACGATCTACCACTAGATCACTAAGGCTTATCAGGTATAGACCACATGATGACATGCCCCTAAAAATCTATATATAATTTTAATATTAAAAAACGATTTTTGCATCTGCCGCTTGAGATTAGAGATGTCCCGATAGCATTTTTTTCAGACCAAGTACGAGTACTTTCTTTTAAGTACTCGCCGATACCGAGTACCGATACGAGTACTTTTTTATTTTTGTTGAGTAACCACTTATTTTACCACCTCCCGTCTATAACTTGTCATGTATGCTTGTAGTAGGGCTGCAACTAACGATTAATTTCATAATCGATTCATCGGCCGATTATTTAAACGATGAATCGATGAATCGGATTATGGCACCTTTTTGCAATTACTTAAAAAAATTAGCTTCAAATTATTTTAGGCATGTTGTAACTAACAATAAAGACAATAAAAATGAATACTCATTCAAAATTAATATTTTACCCCCTTTTTTATCCAATTTGATTTCATTGCCATTCCTACTTGTAATGATACTGTAATCTGTAATGTTGACCGTGTATAGCTGACTGTCTCTTTCCATTTCTATCTCTGGGACCCCAATTTTTTTTTATTTATTTCTATGGTAAAATCAATTGTGAGTCC
>NC_139717.1:1437262-1462262 GCF_964188405.1 Protomyctophum parallelum
AACACAATGTTTTGGGCCGATGAAAATAAAGGCAGGAGACATAACACTATTTGTTTTGTTTTTCTTCTTATAAATTATTTGATCGGGCCCAAAACATTGTGTTCATTGTCATGATTTGTCACGATCCGAGTTGGCTTTGTCCGCGGCGTAACCGTCTTTAAATAAATACTTTAAGAAAAGTCTATGGGCAAAATGCATTGAGATTCATTGTTCATCGACTACCTTTTTTCACTGACAAAAACAAATGGAAACTAAATGAAAACTAAGCTACAATGACTCAAACTAAGACTAAATATACTGACAATTTCGTTGACAAATAAAAACTAGACTAAAATGTTAGGAAGGGACTAGTGGACGAGAGATCCAGTATAAGTCATTTTACACTTGGTTGCATGCTGAAAATAGCAGATCTACAAGCACGAGCTTGTAGATCAGCTATTTTCAGCATGTGTAAAAACACTCATTACGACGGCATCAAGGCCCGCCAAAATACATTTTAGTCGACTAAATCAACTGTAGATTTAGTCGACTAAAATCTTATGACATTTAGTCAACTAAAACTAGACTAACACTAAGACATTCCAGGTGACTAAAATGTGACTAAAACTAAATGGAAGTTTCAGTCCAAAGACTATGACTAAAACTAAAATAGAAATTTGCTGCCAAAAACAACACTGATAGCCAGACATCATCCTTTCCATATCTGACTGTCATGCATCTTTTCTAGCCGGTGTTGAAGTGAGACGAACCGACATTGTTGTTGTTCCTACAGGGCTCCAGAGGGATGGTAAATAATGTCCCAAGGTCATCATAGCGTTGGCTTTGGAACAGAGGCCACAGTCCTTATCAAGGTCATCATAGCGTTGGCTTTGGAACAGAGGCCACGGTCCTTATCAAGGTCATCATAGCGTTGGCTTTGGAACAGAGGCCACAGTCCTTATCAAGGTCATCATAGCGTTGGCTTTGGAACAGAGGCCACAGTCCTTATCAAGGTCATCATAGTGTTGGAACAGAGGCCACGGTCCTTATCAAGGTCATCATAGCGTTGGCTTTGGAACAGAGGCCACAGTCCTTATCAAGGTCATCATAGCGTTGGCTTTGGAACAGAGGCCACAGTCCTTATCAAGGTCATCATAGTGTTGGAACAGAGGCCACAGTCCTTATCAAGGTCATCATAGCGTTGGCTTTGGAACAGAGGCCACAGTCCTTATCAAGGTCATCATAGTGTTGGCTTTGGAACAGAGGCCATGGTCCTTATCAAGGTCATCATAGCGTTGGCTTTGGAACAGAGGCCACAGTCCTTATCAAGGTCATCATAGTGTTGGCTTTGGAACAGAGGCCATGGTCCTTATCAAGGTCATCATAGTGTTGGCTTTGGAACAGAGGCCACAGTCCTTATCAAGGTCATCATAGCGTTGGCTTTGGAACAGAGACCACAGTCCTTATCAAGGTCATCATAGCGTTGGCTTTGGAACAGAGGCCACAGTCCTTATCAAGGTCATCATAGTGTTGGCTTTGGAACAGAGACCACAGTCCTTATCAAGGTCATCATAGCGTTGGCTTTGGAACAGAGGCCACGGTCCTTATCAAGGTCATCATAGTGTTGGCTTTGGAACAGAGACCACAGTCCTTATCAAGGTCATCATAGCGTTGGCTTTGGAACAGAGGCCACGGTCCTTATCAAGGTCATCATAGCGTTGGCTTTGGAACAGAGGCCACAGTCCTTATCAAGGTCATCATAGCGTTGGCTTTGGAACAGAGGCCACAGTCCTTATCAAGGCCATCATAGCGTTGGCTTAGAATTATCGCAGGGCTGCGTATTAAAGGCCTCGTTAACCCATTCTGACCGGGCACCCATTTTGGTGTTGGCATCATGTTATGCTTTAGCTATTGAAAAATAGCAGATCTACAAGCTCATATCGCGCCACCGAGTGGCGCGATATGAGCTTGTAGGTCTGCTATTTTTTGAAAAATCGAAGAACAACTGACATTTTTAGAATCTGATCTCAGGTCAGAATGGGTTAATCAGACCAGTGTGTGTCCAGTGGAAACCTCGTATGAATCTGATCTCAGGTCAGAATGGGTTAAAGGAGAATTCCATACTAAAAGGCTTTCTTACCTTTCTTTGTAGTTGTTACGTCCCCACCAAAGAGGTCCAGGTGTTATTTTGTGCCAAAGCTCCTTATTGGCTATTTCCCCGCTACCATAAGCCCTAAATGAATTGCATTGAATTGAATGGGATGTATGGGGTGTTGTGCAAATTCGCTTATTTCCATCGCTCAAAATTATATATTTTTTGTATATATCCTCTCTTCATAATGTAAATAATAACCCAAGCGGCACACTTTACTAGTTATTTCGATGTTAATAAGCAAATTAGCACAACACCCCATAGCCCCATTCCATTCAATGCAATTCATGTAGGGCTTATGGTAGGGGAAATAGCCAATAAGGAGCTTTTGCACAAAATAACAGCTGGACCTCTTTGGTGGGGACGTAACAACTACAAAGAAAGGTAAGAAAGCCTTCTAGCATGGAATTCTCCTTTAAAAAGATCCCAGGCGAATAAGACCACTATATGCCGTAGGGCTGGACCACACATGGACATCATCAACAGTTCCTATCCTCTGTATTCAGAACGCAGACATCTTGCCAGCAAGGTGAGACCTATGGGTGACACTTCCCATAGGCAGGTTCCCATAGACAAGGTGATACCTATGGGTGACACTTCCCATAGACAGCCCGTTCATCCACACAGAAAAGTCCTCTCAAATTATATTAAACCATTCTGACCTGAGATCAGATTCTAAAAATGTCTTCTACATCCTGACAGTTTTCTGAAAAAGCTATGTTTCTACGTCAGTCGCTCTTCGATTTTTCAAAAATAGCAGACCTACAAGCTCGTAGCGCGCCACTCGGTGGCGCGCTATGAGCTTGTAGATCTGCTATTTTTCAATAGTTAAAGCATACCATAATGCTAACACCAAAAGGGGTTCCCGCCCAAAATGGGTTAAACAACGTCAAAATCACCAACATTGCAGATGTGGAGAAAGCTTGAATTATCCTCTTTCAATCTGTTAAAGTTTTTGTTTAATAAAAATCCACCGTAGACATTTTATGAGCTATACTTCCTGTCAAGAAATTCCTTTGCAGATTATTTTCTAAGTATCAGAGTTTTGGAAGCGCTCGTTTTCTGTAAAGCAACCTCCTGCTGCCTCTTAGAATGTGCACATTCTAAACGGGTGGTACGCCTGGGCTGTTGAGTGATAGTCAACGAGCGCTTCCAAACTCCAACACTTAGAAAAAAATCACCTTCAAGTAGAGCTGGGACTTGATTAAAAAAAAAATCTAATTAATCAGAGGCTTTGCGATTAATTAATCTAGATTAATCGCATTTTAATCGCATATCAATATTCAACCCGAGAACAGCGAGAAACCTTTTTTTAAATGTTTTTTGGTATCCCAGTGAATCAACGAATAGTGACTACAGGATACCACTCATTTTCAACATTTTACTGTCATTAATATACCTGTTGTGGAAATAATAATAAAAAGTCACCCCATTCTGTGTTGCCTAGAACTGGAGGTCTGGAAAAAAAATAGTAACAGTAACAAGTACATCTCAGTGACATCACAAAGCTGTACTTACTTCATATTGTTACTGTTTTTTGTCAGACCTCCAGTTCTAGGCAACACAAAATGGGGTGACTTTTTATTATTTCCAGTTTTCAGTACTATAGAAAAGCGTCCAGTGAGAAACGTTCCGCGGTGAAAAAAAGGTGCGATTAATTTATCTGTAGTTAATCGCGATTAATTTTTCTGTAGTTAATTAATCTAAATTAATCGCAATTAGTCCCGGCCCTACCTTCAAGGAATTTCTTGACGGGAAGAAGCTCATATAAAATGTCTACGGTGGATTTTTATGAAACAAACACTTTACAGACTGAAAGAGGATCATTCAAGCTTTCCCTACAGCTGCAATGTTGGTGATTTTGACGTTGTTTAATTTAATTCGAGAGGACTTTTCTGTGTGGATGAACGGGCTGTCTGTGGGAAGTGTCACCTGTAGGTATCACCTTGCTGGAAAGATGGCAGTGCTCTGAATAAAGAGAATTGTGAAAGATTCTTTATTTATGAAAGAAATACAATACAAGCTCAATGGCGTGTAGCACTCGGTGCCGCGCTATGAGCTGCTATTTATTTTTTTTATCGCGAAAATGTGGCGCAAATCTTTGAATGTATATTCTTTCAGAGCAAACGTTTTTCACTCAAATCTTTGAATGTATATTCTTTCAGAGCGAACGTTTTTCACTCAAATCTTTGAATGTATATTCTTTCAGAGTGAACGTTTTTAACTCAAATCTTTGAATGTATATTCTTTCAGAGTGAACGTTTTTAACTCCAGGGGTGTCCCTGGAACAACATGTTTTCAGATGGGGGTCGGCGGCTTAAATTTCATACAATTTTGGGGGTCGTTGACATGAAATATTGAGCACCACTTGATACAGAAACACGAGGGTATTTCAGAAAACTGTCAGGATTTAGAACGCATTCTTTTTTTTAAATTAATTGACATCAGACCTAAACGGCTTAATGTAGGCCAAGGCTCATATCCCATCTCCGGTGAGGACGTTGGCGAACACACACACACGCGCACACACACGCACACGCACACACACACACACACACACACACACACACACACACACACACACACACCAGTGTTGTCTTTGGCAGCAAAATTCGATTTTAGTTTAGTCATAGTCTTTGGACTGAAACTTAGTTTAGTTTTAGTCACATTTTAGTCACCTGGAAATGTCTTAGTGTTAGTCTAGTTTTAGTCGACTAAATGTCATAAGATTTTAGTCGACTAAATCTACAGGTGATTTAGTCGACTAAAATGTGTTTTGGTGGGCCTTGATGGCGTCGTAATGACTGTTTTTACACTTGCGACGCGTTGTGAGCTTGTAGATCAGCTATTTTCAGCATGCAACCAAGTGTAAAATGACTTTGATCTCTTGTCCACTAGTCCCTTCCTAACATTTTAGTCTAGTTTTAATTTGTCGACGAAATTGTCAGTATATTTAGTCTTAGTTTTAGTCATCGTAGCACAGTTTTAATTTAGTTTCCATTCGCTTTCCTCAGTGAAAAAGGTAGTCGACGAGCATTTTTCCTCTTAGTTTTAGTCGACGAAAACAACACACACACACACACACACACACACACACACACACACACACACACACACCCTGTGTGCATGCATACATGTAAAAGTGCTGATCTAACCAGTTGTACCCCCCCCCCCCCCCCCCCCCCCCCCTCCTCTTTGTTGTGTTTCAGGCTGAGAATGATCTCAACGAACTCAGAGCGCTGATGCATTCTCCCAACGCTATTGTGGTAAGAGCCGTTGCCAGGTTTGCTTGTTTGTTCTTTTTGTTTGTTTTTTGCGAGAGAAACAAGCAAAGCAACTCAGCCCAGAAGAAGCGAGCACTTCGCTATATAGCCTAAATGGGCGTGTGCATGTTTGTTTTTTTATATATATTGTTTTATCCCACGATTTTTGTAGCCCATTTTTCACCCCTGTGTCAATCATCTAATGTGATCCTGGGCTCTACACACCCTCCACCAACCTAGTCCCCATATATGGGGGACAAGGGGAGACCAACCTAGTTATATATATGGGGGACAAGGGGAGACCAACCTAGTTATATATATGGGGGACAAGGGGAGAGCAACCTAGTCCCCATATATGAGGGACAAGGGGAGAGCAACCTAGTCCCCATATATGGGGGACAAGGGGAGACCAACCTAGTCCCCATATATGGGGGACAAGGGGAGAGCAACCTAGTCCCCATATATGAGGGACAAGGGGAGAGCAACCTAGTCCCCATATATGGGGGACAAGGGGAAAACAGCCTAGTCCCCATATATGGGGGACAAGGGGAGACCAACCTAGTTATATATATGGGGGACAAGGGGAGACCAACCTAGTTATATATATGGGGGACAAGGGGAGACCAACCTAGTTATATATATGGGGGACAAGGGGAGAGCAACCTAGTCCCCATATATGAGGGACAAGGGGAGAGCAACCTAGTCCCCATATATGGGGGACAAGGGGAGAGCAACCTAGTCCCCATATATGGGGGACAAGGGGAGAGCAACCTAGTCCCCATATATGGGGGACAAGGGGAGAGCAACCTAGTCCCCATATATGGGGGACAAGGGGAGCAACCTAGTCCCCATATATGGGGGACAAGGGGAGACCAACCTAGTCCCCATATATGGGGGACAAGGGGAGACCAACCTAGTCCCCATATATGGGGGACAAGGGGAGACCAACCTAGTCCCCATATATGGGGGACAAGGGGAGAGCAACCTAGTCCCCCATATATGTGGGACAAGGGGAGACCAACCTAGTCCCCATATATGGGGGACAAGGGGAGAGCAACGGACTTGAACTCATGCTTCCTTCATGCCTGAGTGTCCAAGTTGCTCCTTTACACCTGGGGGAGTTTCCCTGGTTGGACGTAGCGCGTGGAAGGAACACCTTATTCCAACCAGTTCCTTTCCCCTCCATCAGGCGCCCCGGCTGGCCAGGGGAAGGCAGTATAGAGACCAGGATTACTGCATGTTTTTTGTGAGGGTACCTACCCTAGGGGACACGGGGAGAACATGCGTGTGCGTGTTTTAATGGTAAAGGGCGATTTGGAAATGGCTGATCTACAAGCGTTGTGTGTGCTTGTAGATCTACCAAAAACATTATAATATTGGAGAAATGTTGAAAATGTTGCAATATTCTTTTAAACATTTTAACAACACAAATGTTGTATGGGGGTCCCTGGCATGCAATGTGTTCAGATGGGGGTCCCTGGGGGTCTTCAGATGGGGGTCCCTGGGGGTCCCTGGGGGTCCCTGGGGGTCTTCAGATGGGGGTCCCTGGGGGTCTTCAGATGGGGGTCCCTGGGGGTCTTCGGATGGGGGTCCCTGGGGGTCTTCAGATGGGGGTCCCTGGGGGTCTTCAGATGGGGGTCCCTGGGGGTCCCTGGGGGTCTTCAGATGGGGGTCCCTGGGGTTCTTCAGATGGGGGTCCGCAGACAATAAAACACTGGTTTAAACGACATTAGGAAACGAGCAAAAACAAACACAACCCGTAGTAAGTATATTTACAAGAAAATCATGCCCAAGTGCGCTTATAATAAGCGGACGTGGCAACAACACTGCCCTGACGGTTAGGACTGGGAGGTTCTAGAATGCTGCTGACCCCTCTGACCTTTGACCCCACTGACCTCTGCTGTGGCTTCTAGTTGGAGGACTAGGCATTGACACTAAGGGTTGCCCACCTTCCCCTGGCAGCTAAATAAAACACTAAGCGTTGCCCCACCTGCCCCTGGCAGCTAAATAAAACACTAAGGGTTGCCCACCTGCCCCTGGCAGCTAAATAAAACACTAAGGGTTGCCCACCTTCCCCTGGGAGCTAAATAAAACACTAAGGGTTGCCCACCTGCCCCTGGCAGCTAAATAAAACACTAAAGGGTTGCCCACCTTCCCCTGGCAGCTAAATAAAACACTAAGGGTTGCCCACCTTCCCCTGGCAGCTAAATAAAACACTAAGGGTTGCCCACCTGCCCCTGGCAGCTAAATAAAACACTAAGGGTTGCCCACCTGCCCCTGGCAGGTAAATAAAACACTAAGGGTTGCCCACCTGCCCCTGGCAGGTAAATAAAACACTAAGGGTTGCCCACCTGCCCCTGGCAGCTAAATAAAACACTAAGGGTTGCCCACCTGCCCCTGGCAGCTAAATAAAACACTAAGGGTCGCCCACCTGCCCCTGGCAGCTAAATAAAACACTAAGGGTTGCCCACCTGCCCCTGGCAGCTAAATAAAACACTAAGGGTTGCCCACCTGTCCCTGGCAGCTAAATAAAACACTAAGGGTTGCCCACCTGCCCCTGGCAGCTAAATAAAACACTAAGGGTTGCCCACCTGCCCCTGGCAGCTAAATAAAACACTAAGGGTTGCCCACCTGCCCCTGGCAGCTAAATAAAACACTAAGGGTTGCCCACCTGCCCCTGGCAGCTAAATAAAACACTAAGGGTTGCCCACCTGCCCCTGGCAGCTAAATAAAACACTAAGGGTTGCCCACCTGCCCCTGGCAGCTAAATAAAACACTAAGGGTTGCCCACCTTCCCCTGGCAGCTAAATAAAACACTAAGGGTTGCCCACCTGCCCCTGGCAGGTAAATAAAACACTAAGGGTTGCCCACCTGCCCCTGGCAGCTAAATAAAACACTAAGGGTTGCCCACCTGCCCCTGGCAGCTAAATAAAACACTAAGGGTTGCCCACCTGCCCCTGGCAGCTAAATAAAACACTAAGGGTTGCCCACCTGCCCCTGGCAGCTAAATAAAACACTAAGGGTTGCCCACCCAGGGTTGCCCACCTGCCCCCTGGCAGCTAAATAAAACACTAAGGGTTGCCCACCTGCCCCTGGCAGGTAAATAAAACACTAAGGGTTGCCCCACCTGCCCCTGGCAGCTAAATAAAACACTAAGGGTTGCCCACCTGCCCCTGGCAGCTAAATAAAACACTAAGGGTTGCCCACCTGCCCCTGGCAGCTAAATAAAACACTAATGGTTGCCCACCTGCCCCTGGCAGCTAAATAAAACACTAAGGGTTGCCCACCTGCCCCTGGCAGCTAAATAAAACACTAAGGGTTGCCCACCTGCCCCTGGCAGCTAAATAAAACACTAAGGGTTGCCCACCTGCCCCTGGCAGCTAAATAAAACACTAAGGGTTGCCCACCTGCCCCCTGGCAGCTAAATAAAACACTAAGGGTTGCCCACCTGCCCCTGGCAGCTAAATAAAACACTAAGGGTTGCCCACCTGCCCCTGGCAGCTAAATAAAACACTAAGGGTTGCCCACCTGCCCCTGGCAGCTAAATAAAACACTAAGGGTTGCCCACCTGCCCCTGGCAGCTAAATAAAACACTAAGGGTTGCCCACCTGCCCCCTGGCAGCTAAATAAAACACTAAGGGTTGCCCACCTGCCCCTGGCAGCTAAATAAAACACTAAGGGTTGCCCCACCTGCTCCTGGCAGGTAAATAAAACACTAAGGGTCGTCCACCTGCCCCTGGCAGGTAAATAAAACACTAAGGGTTGCCTACCTTCCCCTGGCATCTAAATAAAACACTAAGGGTTGCCCACCTGCCCCTGGCATCTAAATAAAACACTAAGGGTTGCCCACCTGCCCCCTGGCAGCTAAATAAAACACTAAGGGTTGCCCACCTTCCCCTGGCAGGTAAATAAAACACTAAGGGTTGCCCACCTGCCCCTGGCAGCTAAATAAAACACTAAGGGTTGCCCACCTGCCCCTGGCAGGTAAATAAAACACTAAGGGTTGCCCACCTGCCCCTGGCAGGTAAATAAAACACTAAGGGTTGCCCACCTGCCCCTGGCAGCTAAATAAAACACTAAGGGTTGCCCACCTGCCCCTGGCAGCTAAATAAAACACTAAGGGTTGCCCACCTGCCCCTGGCAGCTAAATAAAACACTAAGGGTTGCCCACCTGCCCCCTGGCAGCTAAATAAAACACTAAGGGTTGCCC
This sequence comes from Protomyctophum parallelum, assembly GCF_964188405.1. Taxonomy (NCBI): domain Eukaryota; kingdom Metazoa; phylum Chordata; class Actinopteri; order Myctophiformes; family Myctophidae; genus Protomyctophum; species Protomyctophum parallelum. The sequence goes on from NC_139717.1 coordinate 1,446,867, forward strand.
ACCTGCCCCTGGCAGCTAAATAAAACACTAAGGGTTGCCCACCTGCCCCTGGCAGGTAAATAAAACACTAAGGGTTGCCCCACCTGCCCCTGGCAGCTAAATAAAACACTAAGGGTTGCCCCACCTGCCCCTGGCAGCTAAATAAAACACTAAGGGTTGCCCACCTGCCCCTGGCAGCTAAATAAAACACTAAGGGTTGCCCACCTGCCCCTGGCAGCTAAATAAAACACTAAGGGTTGCCCACCTGCCCCTGGCAGCTAAATAAAACACTAAGGGTTGCCCACCTGCCCCCTGGCAGCTAAATAAAACACTAAGGGTTGCCCACCTGCCCCTGGCAGCTAAATAAAACACTAAGGGTTGCCCCACCTGCTCCTGGCAGGTAAATAAAACACTAAGGGTCGCCCACCTGCCCCTGGCAGCTAAATAAAACACTAAGGGTCGCCCCACCTGCTCCTGGCAGGTAAATAAAACACTAAGGGTTGCCCACCTGCTCCTGGCAGGTAAATAAAACACTAAGGGTTGCCCACCTGCCCCTGGCAGCTAAATAAAACACTAAGGGTTGCCCACCTGCCCCCTGGCAGCTAAATAAAACACTAAGGGTTGCCCACCTGCCCCTGGCAGCTAAATAAAACACTAAGGGTTGCCCACCTGCCCCTGGCAGCTAAATAAAACACTAAGGGTTGCCTACCTGCCCCTGGCAGCTAAATAAAACACTTCTGGGGCGATGCCTTGCCAAAGAGTAGTGGTTAGCCGATCACCCCAGAAATGGCTGTATCTCTGCTCTGTGAGGCCGGACATGTACAGTGAACTGTTGTTATGTTTGTGTCATGTCTTGACATCATTCTTGGCAGTGCGCATGCACGCACACACGCATACACACACAAACAAACGCACACTGGGCTTTGCTGCTTTGTGGAGTTTTTGTGTTACTGTCTCCTGGTCCTCAGATGGAGGCAATATTAAACTTTCCATTCAGCTGCTCCAGCGAGATTACTGTCAGAGAGGATGAGACTCCCATGTAGCACACTACACAACCTCATGACAGTACCGTGTGTTTTAATCAACACCAATATGTTTTGGGACAGACAGACAGACATGATTGCTTGCTGGAGCTCAAAGCACCAGGTAGCCATTTTGGGGTGTCTTGTAAACATGATTCTGTCTGTCTGTCCGCCAAGGAGCGGTGAGCTGCAGCCGTGCCTGAATTGAATTGATGCTGAGTGCCAAGCAGGGACTGACCCCCCAATCCAAGGGGGGGGGGGGGGGGTCCTTTTGGTTTTGGCAGATAACTTCCGATAATAATAATTGCTAAAGAGCGTTTTTATTATAACCTTTTTAAGAATTGTCTAAATTAATTTTAACTGGGTCTTTCTGCTCTCTCCCTCTCTCTCTCTCTCCCCCTCCCTCTCCCTCTCCCCCTTCTCCCCCCTCTCTCTCTCCCTCCCTCCCTCCCTCTCTCCCCCATCTCCTCCCCTCCCTCCCCCCCCCCCCCCCCCCCTCAGCGTATGAAGTTCCTCCTCCTTCAGCAGAAGTATCTAGAGTATCTGGAGGACGGGAAGGTCCTGGAGGCTCTGCAGGTCCTGAGAGGAGAGCTGACGCCTCTGAAGTACAACACGGACCGCATCCACGTCCTCTCAGGGTACGTAGCGGTTAGCGTAGCATCCACGTCCTCTCAGGGTACGTAGCGCTTAGCGTAGCATCCACGTCCTCTCAGGGTACGTAGCGCTTAGCGTAGCATCCACGTCCTCTCAGGGTACGTAGCGCTTAGCGTAGCATCCACGTCCTCTCAGGGTACGTAGCGCTTAGCGTAGCATCCACGTCCTCTCAGGGTACGTAGCGCTTAGCATAGCATCCACGTCCTCTCAGGGTACGTAGCGCTTAGCGTAGCATCCACGTCCTCTCAGGGTACGTAGCGCTTAGCGTAGCATCCACGTCCTCTCAGGGTACGTAGCGCTTAGCGTAGCATCCACGTCCTCTCAGGGTACGTAGCGCTTAGCGTAGCATCCACGTCCTCTCAGGGTACGTAGCGCTTAGCGTAGCATCCACATCCTCAGCGGGTACGTAGCGTATTGTAGCGGATAGCACCATCTAATAGAGCCTATATGATAAAACACTGTTTTAAAAAAGAAATGCCACGCACACATTTAAAATGAACCAGTATTTAATATGTAAAATCCATGATATTTACATTGGAATGAATACATTGTCATGATTTAGAAGACTTTTTTTCTTTTCTTTTTAGTAATACATTTCGACGTCAGGCCTAAATGGGTTAATCTGCCCGGCTGTCCCTGGGTTTGTTTATGGCCAATTTGTCCACCAATTACCCTTCGGAAAATGTTCTCATAATCCAATGTTCTGAGACACAGGTGACCTGCGTTCTGTAAAATAATTTGCCTCGCCTGACCTAACTGACTGTGTTGCCTTCCATATCTGCACACCACACACCACACACTACACCACACACTACACACTACACACTACACACTACACAGCCGTCTTGCACCATCCAGATCCAACGCCGTTCCGATCGATTGTCAAAATCGACGCAAACGTTCCAATCAATGCCGGCGGTGTTTCTCCTGCAACATGCTGCTAGCAGGACTCTAAAGACTTCATTATCTCATTGATTAGCTGGAATGGATTGGCGGCCTTATCAATCTGTCGGTCACGACCTTATTGATCTGTAACCGCTTGGTCAATGTAGCTGCTGTCTGTCTCCACCAGGCCGAAGGCATGGGGAGAGAGTATGTTTTATTGTCTCCACCAGGCTGAAGGCACGGGAGAGAGTATGTTTTATTGTCTCCACCAGGCTGAAGGCATGGGGAGAGAGTATGTTTTATTGTCTCCACCAGGCTGAAGGCATGGGGAGAGAGTATGTTTTATTGTCTCCACCAGGCCGAAGGCATGGGGAGAGAGTATGTTTTATTGTCTCCACCAGGCCGAAGGCATGGGGAGAGAGTATGTTTTATTGTCTCCACCAGGCCGAAGGCATGGGGAGAGAGTGTTTTATTGTCTCCACCAGGCCGAAGGCATGGGGAGAGAGTATGTTTTATTGTCTCCACCAGGCCGAAGGCATGGGGAGAGAGTATGTTTTATTGTCTCCACCATGAAGGCATGGGGAGAGAGTATGTTTTATTGTCTCCACCAGGCCGAAGGCATCGGGAGAGAGTATGTTTTATTGTCTCCACCAGGCCGAAGGCATGGGGAGAGAGTATGTTTTATTGTCTCCACCAGGCCGAAGGCACGGGGAGAGAGTATGTTTTATTGTCTCCACCAGGCCGAAGGCATGGGGAGAGAGTATGTTTTATTGTCTCCACCAGGCCGAAGGCATGGGGAGAGAGTATGTTTTATTGTCTCCACCAGGCCGAAGGCATGGGGGGGAGAGTATGTTTTATTGTCTCCACCAGGCTGAAGGCATGGGGAGAGAGTATGTTTTATTGTCTCCACCAGGCTGAAGGCATGGGGAGAGAGTATGTTTTATTGTCTCCACCAGGCCGAAGGCATGGGGAGAGAGTATGTTTTATTGTCTCCACCAGGCCGAAGGCATGGGGAGAGAGTATGTTTTATTGTCTCCACCAGGCTGAAGGCATGGGGAGAGAGTATGTTTTATTGTCTCCACCAGGCCGAAGGCATGGGGAGAGAGTATGTTTTGCACTCCGCCCGTGTGTGTGTGTGTGTGTGTGTGTGTGTGTGTGTGTGTGTGTGTGTGTGTGAGTGTGTGTGTGTCCCTTAACCGCTAATCTCCGGCACCGTTGGCCCGATCCATTCCAAACTTTGCACACACACTCCCTGGATGCCAACGATGAACCTCTACCCAAATGTCCCTGAACGGCATGTTATAGCGCCACCAGGAGGCCGACTTTTGTAAAACGTTTTTTTTTTTATCCCACAAATCGTTACACTATCTCTATAGTCATGTGCGCAAGACGGACCTGTCCGATATTTCATATTCCATCCTAATTGGCTAACATTGGCTTTCAAAGTTTGCAGGACTGGCCCGTTTTGAACAAAAAGCCTCAAATCATGAACGCAGCGTGCAATTTACGTGCAATATTTCACCCACTTTTCTACTAGGCTGAGGAATATATCCCACCCTTTTCACATTGACCTGTTATAGCGCCACCAGGAGGCCACAACCTGACCTGCCCTGGTGGAGACCTGTCCTGTTATAGCGCCACCAGGAGGCCACAACCTGACCTGCCCTGGTGGAGACCTGTCCTATTATAGCGCCACCATGAGGCCACAACCTGACCGGTTGTGGCCTCTGCCTTTTCACTGCCTTTTCACTGACGGAAACTTTGTGGCCATCGTCTGAAAACCCTCCTCTTCAGTAGCACAGCCTCGACGACCTAAAGGTCTAAACTTATCGGAATTTAGATTTCATGTCTGCATTTCATGTAGACGTAGCACTCCATGCGCTCACGGCTTTACTGTACCGATACTGTTAGACACATGTTAGGTTTCTTCACTTCCTTATGATTCTGGATGACTGTGTTGTGTATCTGCAGGTATCTGATGTGCAGCCATTCAGAGGACCTGATGTGTGTGTGTGTGTGTGTGTGTGTATATCTGCAGGTATCTGATGTGCAGCCATTCAGAGGACCTGATGTGTGTGTGTGTGTGTGTGTGTGTGTGTGTGTGTGTGTGTGTGTGTGTGTGTGTGTGTGTGTGTGTGTGTGTGTGTGTGTGTGTGTGTGTGTGTGTGTGTGTGTGTGTGTGTGTGTATCTGCAGGTATCTGATGTGCAGTCATTCAGAAGACCTGTGTTATGTTGTGTATCTGCACGTATCTGATGTGCAGCCATTCAGAGGACCTGATGTGTGTGTGTGTGTGTGTGTGTGTGTGTGTGTGTGTATCTGCAGGTATCTGATGTGCAGTCATTCAGAGGACCTGATGTGTGTGTGTGTGTGTGTGTGTGTGTGTGTGTGTGTGTGTGTGTATCTGCAGGTATCTGATGTGCAGTCATTCAGAGGACCTGATGTGTGTGTGTGTGTGTGTGTGTGTGTGTGTGTGTGTGTGTATCTGCAGGTATCTGATGTGCAGCCATTCAGAGGACCTGATGTGTGTGTGTGTGTGTGTGTGTGTGTGTGTGTGTGTGTGTGTGTATCTGCAGGTATCTGATGTGCAGTCATTCAGAGGACCTGATGTGTGTGTGTGTGTGTGTGTGTCTGCAGGTATCTGATGTGCAGTCATTCAGAGGACCTGATGTGTGTGTGTGTGTGTGTGTGTGTGTGTATCTGCAGGTATCTGATGTGCAGTCATTCAGAGGACCTGATGTGTGTGTGTGTGTGTGTGTGTGTGTATCTGCAGGTATCTGATGTGCAGTCATTCAGAGGACCTGATGTGTGTGTGTGTGTGTGTGTGTGTGTGTGTGTGTGTGTGTATCTGCAGGTATCTGATGTGCAGTCATTCAGAGGACCTGCGCTCCAAGGCAGAGTGGGACGGTAAAGGAACGGCCTCGCGATGCCGACTCCTCGACAAACTACAAAGTGAGACGACTCAACTCAACTCAACACAACGCAACGCAACGCAACACAACACAACACAACACAACGCAACGCAACACAACACAACACAACACGACTCAACTCAACTCAACTCAACACAACGCAACACAACACAACACAACACAACGCAACGCAACGCAACGCAACGCAACACAACGCAACGCAACACAACACAACACAACTCAACACAACGCAACGCAACACAACACAACACAACACGACTCAACTCAACTCAACTCAACGCAACGCAACACAACACAACACAACACAACACGACTCAACTCAACTCAACACAACGCAACGCAACACAACACAACACAACACAACGCAACGCAACGCAACGCAACACAACGCAACACAACACAACACAACACAACGCAACGCAACGCAACGCAACACAACACAACACAACACAACGCAACGCAACGCAACGCAACACAACACAACACAACACAACACAACGCAACGCAACACAACACAACACAACACGACTCAACTCAACTCAACTCAACACAACGCAACACAACACAACACAACACAACGCAACGCAACGCAACGCAACGCAACACAACGCAACGCAACACAACACAACACAACTCAACACAACGCAACGCAACACAACACAACACAACACGACTCAACTCAACTCAACTCAACGCAACGCAACACAACACAACACAACACAACACGACTCAACTCAACTCAACACAACGCAACGCAACACAACACAACACAACACAACGCAACGCAACGCAACGCAACACAACGCAACGCAACACAACACAACACAACTCAACACAACGCAACGCAACACAACACAACACAACACGACTCAACTCAACTCAACTCAACACAACGCAACACAACACAACACAACACGACTCAACTCAACTCAACACAACACAACACAACACAACTCAACACAACACAACGCAACACAACACAACACAACACGACTCAACTCAACTCAACTCAACTCAACACAACGCAACACAACACAACACAACACGACTCAACTCAACTCAACTCAACACAACACAACGCAACATGACTCAACACAACACGACTCAATTCAACTCAACACAACGCAACACAACACAACACAACACAACACAACACAACACGACTCAACTCAACTCAACTCAACACAACACAACGCAACATGACTCAACACAACACGACTCAATTCAACTCAACACAACGCAACACGACTCAATTCAATTCAATTCAAAGGGCTTTATTGGCATGAGAAAACATACGTTTACATTGCCAAAGCAGAAAGAACAATACAACAATACAATTAAAACAAAAATGATGTACATTTGAAGGTCAGAATCTTCAATAGATCAAATTATATGTACCAAGGTCACTCAATGCAGGTATAGTGCAGGAATATACACAATGATTAGTCTTTAGGGTGGTTGTGTTCCATTTGATATCCTTCTCCTATCACAGCAACTCACAAATATTGCTGCTGTGTTTTTGCACATTGTTGTACTTCGCCCAGCAGATATGGGATTTTTTTGTCATTGGTCATGTTTTCAAAATCTCTGTGTGTGGTTGTAATCTGTGGGAAGTATGTGTCTCTGATGTCTTGGTACAATGGACAGACAGTATGTGTCTCTGATGTCTTGGTACAGTGGACAGACAGTATGTGTCTCTGATGTCTTGGTACAGTGGACAGACAGTATGTGTCTCTGATGTCTTGGTACAGTGGACAGACAGTATGTGTCTCTGATGTCTTGGTACAATGGACAGACAGTATGTGTCTCTGATGTCTTGGTACAGTGGACAGACAGTATGTGTCTCTGATGTCTTGGTACAGTGGACAGACAGTATGTGTCTCTGATGTCTTGGTACAGTGGACAGACAGTATGTGTCTCTGATGTCTTGGTACAGTGGACAGACAGTATGTGTCTCTGATGTCTTGGTACAGTGGACAGACAGTATGTGTCTCTGATGCCTTGGTACAGTGGACAGACAGTATGTGTCTCTGATGTCTTGGTACAGTGGACAGACAGTATGTGTCTCTGATGTCTTGGTACAGTGGACAGACAGTATGTGTCTCTGATGTCTTGGTACAGTGGACAGTATGTGTCCCTGATGTCTTGGTACAGTGGACAGACAGTATGTGTCTCTGATGTCTTGGTACAGTGGACAGACAGTATGTGTCTCTGATGTCTTGGTACAGTGGACAGTATGTGTCTCTGATGTCTTGGTACAGTGGACAGACAGTATGTGTCTCTGATGTCTTGGTACAGTGGACAGTATGTGTCTCTGATGTCTTGGTACAGTGGACAGACAGTATGTGTCTCTGATGTCTTGGTACAGTGGACAGACAGTATGTGTCTCTGATGTCTTGGTACAGTGGACAGACAGTATGTGTCTCTGATGTCTTGTTACAGTGGACAGTATGTGTCTCTGATGTCTTGGTACAGTGGACAGACAGTATGTGTCTCTGATGTCTTGGTACAGTGGACAGACAGTATGTGTCTCTGATGTCTTGTTACAGTGGACAGTATGTGTCTCTGATGTCTTGGTACAGTGGACAGTATGTGTCTCTGATGTCTTGGTACAGTGGACAGACAGTATGTGTCTCTGATGTCTTGGTACAGTGGACAGATGGTTAGGAAGTGTAGCTCGGTTTCCACTTCATTTTGTGTGCAGTGGGTGCTAGGGCATTAACATAATAATCGAATAGTCGAATAGTCGACTAGCAAAACACTAGTCAACACTGTTAATTGACATCCGATTATTTATTGTTTTTCTTTTGCTTTTCTACAGCAGACATGCAGGCATGCAGCTGTGAGCTCTGTTTTGTTGGTAGTTCGCCAACTTCAGTACTAATCCATTCGTGGCTGATTGTTTTCATATCATACACAAGCCTATACTGTACGCTATACTGTACGTGGGTTTTGCCGTCACTCGTGTAGGTGCGGTGGGCGGCGGAGCGGCGGTGTCACTAGCAGCATTCGAGACAGATCCTCTTTGGGAAAAGCATAATGCGATAATTATGCCTCATAGGCTCATACGCTCAATGGGGACAACTACAGTGTGTAGATACTTTTACTATTGGTGAGTTTATTACTGTAGTTTGTTCAACAAGTTAGATTGGAGACGTGTCGTCGTCGTCCGGTACAGTAAAGTATAGCAGGAGTTCCTCCTCACTCTGCCCAATATTATCCAGTTTGGTGACAGTCAAACTACGGTATAGCTCTTGCCGTGATTTCATGTTTCTTCATGCTTATCCAACAAAAAAACAAACCGCCATGCCACACGATCATAGTTATAATAGTCGTGATGGAGTTAAGTAGTTGATCATCTTCATAGCCTGGCAGCCTGCTAGATAGCAAACCTAGCATGTAATCATAACCTCCTCCTAGCTTGTAGCTCCTTCTAAAAACCAAAGGAACGGTGGTTGTAACTTGTTGTTGAACATTTAGGGTTGTATGAAAAACATGGCATGGTTCATTCCTCCTCCTCCTCCCCGCTCCAGTCTCCACTCTCCAAACATTGTGAACAACGTAACATGCTATGCTGCTCCGTAGAACGGTCTTGCGCATCAAAAATAGCAGATCTACAAGCTCACAACGCCTCCATCCGTGAGTCATTGTGGACTTGCAACTTTGACTTGAAACAGCTGAGCTAATTTCGGCCAATCAGAGCGGCATTCAGCAGCGTAATCTAGTAAGAGAGTGGCGACACTCGCGTTGACTCCCACTGTAACAATGGAATGAGGAAGTGCTCATTCTGTCTCAATGGGATAGTTCCAATGTTTGGAACTATAGCCCATAGGCACCCCGCTTTGTCTCAATGGGATAGTTCCAATGTTTGGAACTATAGCCCATAGCACCCCGCTTTGTCTCAATGGGATAGTTCCAATGTGTGGAACTATAGCCCATAGCACCACACTTTGTCTCAATGGGATAGTTCCAATGTGTGGAACTATAGCCCATAGGCACCCCGCTTTGTCTCAATGGGATATTTCCAATGTGTGGAACTATAGCCCATAGCACCCCGCTTTGTCTCAATGGGATAGTTCCAATGTGTGGAACTATAGCCCATAGCACCACACTTTGTCTCAATGGGATAGTTCCAATGTTTGGAACTATAGCCCATAGCACCCGCTTTGTCTCAATGGGATAGTTCCAATGTGTGGAACTATAGCCCATAGGCACCCCGCTTTGTCTCAATGGGATATTTCCAATGTGTGGAACTATAGCCCATAGCACCCCGCTTTGTCTCAATGGGATAGTTCCAATGTGTGGAACTATATCCCATAGGTACCCGCTTTGTCTCAATGGGATAGTTCCAATGTGTGGAACTATAGCCCATAGGCACCCCACTTTGTCTCAATGGGATAGTTCCAATGTGTGGAACTATAGCCCATAGCACCACACTTTGTCTCAATGGGATAGTTCCAATGTTTGGAACTATAGCCCATAGGTACCCGCTTTGTCTCAATGGGATAGTTCCAATGTGTGGAACTATATCCCATAGGTACCCACTTTGTCTCAATGGGATAGTTCCAATGTGTGGAACTATAGCCCATAGGCACCCCACTTTGTCTCAATGGGATAGTTCCAATGTTTGGAACCATAGCCCATAGGCACCCCGCTTTGTCTCAATGGGATAGTTCCAGTGTGTGGAACTATAGCCCATAGCACCCTGCTTTGTCTCAATGGGATAGTTCCAGTGTGTGGAACTATAGCCCATAGGCACCCGCTTTGTCTCAATGGGATAGTTCCAATGTGTGGAACTATAGCCCATAGGCACCCGCTTTGTCTCAATGGGATAGTTCCAATGTGTGGAACTATAGCCCATAGGCACCCCGCTTTGCGGTGAGATCTAAGTGTGTCACCACTCTCTTAGTACTATTCCACTCGGCCTGCATTCACCGGCTCTGTTTTGCTTCACTCACTGGCTGTTTCAGAACACGATGTTTTAATGCTTGATTGGATGGAATAAATATATTTTACCGCCGACTAATCGACTATAAATCGATTTTGATGGTAGTCGAGTCGACTATCAAAAATCACGTTTGGTTAATGCCCTAGTGTGTGGTTGTAATCTGTGGGAAGTATGTGTCTCTGATGTCTTGGTACAATGGACAGTGTCTCTGATGTCTTGGTACAGTGGACAGACAGTATGTGTCTCTGATGTCTTGGTACAATGGACAGATGGTTAGGAAGTGTAGCTCGGTTTCCACTTCATTTAGTGTGCAGTGGGTGCATAGTCTGACTTCTCTCGGGATACAGGTCTGCCTCTCTCGGGATACAGGTCTGCCTATGACGGCCTTTCTCGATTGTGAGACTGTGCTCACTGAGTCTGTACCTAGTTAAGATTGTTCTTTGTTTTGGGTCGGTCACGGTGCTCAGGTATTCTGCCACTGTGTATTCTCTGTTTGGGGCCAGATAGCATTCTAGTTTACTTCTTTCCAATGTGTCAGATAGTTTTCCTTTGTGGCTCTGTTTGTGTTTGTTTCAACTCACTCTAGAGAGACTCCGATCGATCGGACACAGATTTAAATCGGCCGATATTCACTCTAAATGACTCGGTCGGTGATCGGCAAATTGACCTGATCTGGAGAAACGGATCTTTTATACCATTTAAGTGGTATAAAAGTCAATTAGATACAGTATATAGTATACTGTATAATATCCTTTTGCTTTGTGACAGGCCTCAACATTCTCACCCCTTCCTCCACACACACACACACACACACACACACACACACAGACACACAGACACACACACACACACACACACACACACACACACACACACACACACACACACACACACACAGACACACACACACACACACACACACACACACACACACACCAGGCATTGACTTTAAAGGACCACTTCACCACTTTTCAACCTATCTTCATATAATAGGTCCTCACTAATAATCATTCAAAAATGGCACAATGTTTTTCTACTCGGTCTGTGTCTCATAGGAGGGCTGTGGGCAGTTCAGAAACCGTCTTCCAGTGACATCATCATTAGGCAGATTTATTTTTAAACAATATTTTTTTTACAAAAATGTTTAGATTTTCATTATCTTGAGAACGATGGCTTCCATTTTCGAATTGCAACTTTTCAGGACTAGAAAAGCCTGCAGTTTCTATTAGCTTGTATTCCCCATCGATGATGTCACTGGAAGACGGTTTCTGAACTGCCCACAGCCCTCCTATGAGACACAGACCGAGTAGAAACAAATCGCACAATGTTTTTCATGATTATTAGTGAGGACCTATTATATGAAGATAGGTTGAAAAGTGGTCCTTTAAGGCTTGTCCACTTGTCTGGGACAAGTATTAAATCTTCCCGGACAAGTCCGTTGGACAAGTGACTCTTGGTTTAGCTTTTTCTGTGACGCTCATACCAGCCGACAATATGGTCTGGCATTATTATTGTCTGGCTTTCCTCATCATCAGCTTTCCAATATTGTCAATAGCCCTAGAATGTCTGTAGTCTTACATACATAGTCATGTATTCTAAATACCAAATACAGACGTATATGAGTTATGTTATGAGTTAGCAGACTGACCCCGTCAGCACTGCGTGCATACTCACCCAGTAATTAATTCATAATTCCTTACCCCATTCTGACCGGGAACCCATTTTGGTGTTATAGCATCATGTCGTGCTTTAGCTATTTAAAAATAGCAGACCTACAAGCTCATATCGCGCCACCGATTGGCGCGATACGAGCTTGTAGGTCTGCTATTTTTTTTTAATCGAAGAACGTCTGACATAGAAACATAGCTTTTTCAGAAAACTGTCATTTTCAAACAGACATTTTTAGAATCTGATCTCAGGTCAGAATGGGTTAGACTTTGAGTCAGATATCGTCCTCTAGTTTCATAGCCATGTGGAAGTTCTGGCAGAACTCATACGTCATGTAAAATATCGCCACTTTTTACACAAGGAAAAGAAGCTAGACTGAAAATGTAAAAAACATCCGGTAACACTTTACAATAACGACCTGTTATAAAGCATTTATAAACATTTATAAGCAGTTTGTAGTAAGAATAATAATCATGAACAATCATTGTTGACATCCGTAAATTTTTACCTAAACATTTATAACTCTGTTTAAACATCATTTATACGTTATTAGTAAGGTATTAGTAAGTAGTATAACCATTCACATAGTTATAAATGTTTAGGTAAACATTTACGCATGTCAACAAACAGTCTGTTCATGATTATTACTCATCTACAAACTGCTTATAAATGTTTATAAATGCTTGATAACAGGTCGTTATTGTAAAGTGTTACCAAACACAATGGACCAAACACAATGGACAGGTGTGTGTTTTGAAGCACAGACACATTATGGTTCACACAATGGACAGGTGTGTGTTTTGAAGCACAGACATGGTTCACACAATGGACAGGTGTGTGTTTTGAAGCACAGACATTGTGGTTCACACAATGGACAGGTGTGTGTTTTGAAGCACAGACATTGTGGTTCACACACAATGGACAGGTGTGTGTTTTGAAGCACAGACATTGTGGTTCACACAATGGACAGGTGTGTGTTTTGAAGCACAGACACATTATGGTTCTCACAATGGACAGGTGTGTGTTTTGAAGCACAGACACATTATGGTTCTCACAATGGACAGGTGTGTGTGTTTTGAAGCACAGACACATTATGGTTCTCACAATGGACAGGTGTGTGTTTTGAAGCACAGACACATTATGGTTCTCACAATGGACAGGTGTGTGTTTTGAAGCACAGACATTGTGGTTCACACAATGGACAGGTGTGTGTTTTGAAGCACAGACATTGTGGTTCACACAATGGACAGGTGTGTGTTTTGAAGCACAGACATTGTGGTTCACACAATGGACAGGTGTGTGTTTTGAAGCACAGACATTGTGGTTCACACAATGGACAGGTGTGTGTTTTGAAGCACAGACATGATGGTTCACACAATGGACAGGTGTGTGTTTTGAAGCACAGACATTGTGGTTCACACAATGGACAGGTGTGTGTTTTGAGATTGGTGGTGGGAGATTGATCACACAACCTATTCTGTGTGCCCCTCACTGTACCTACTGTACATCTGTGCTTCCTAAAGTGTTGATATGTTCAGTCCTGTACTCATCACTGTACTGTACTCAGACAGTATACTGTACTCATCCCAGGCCGCTCAGGGCTCGAAATTAACTTTTTTACTTGGTAGCGCTTGTGCTACCAATTTCAAAATGAAGGAGCACCAGAAAAGAATTAGGAGCACCCACCAAAATCTAAGGAGCACCAATATGTAATCGATTTTTTTACATTCATAAAAACAATAATATAACGTGTGGTTTACAAATAACATGAAATGACTCTCCACAGCGTACCTGCCCCCCTCCATCATTAACCCTGTAATGTGTCCCTGTGTCCACAGCGTACCTGCCCCCCTCCATCATTAACCCTGTAATGTGTCCCTGTGTCCACAGCGTACCTCCCCCCCTCCATCATTAACCCTGTAATGTGTCCCTGTGTCCACAGCGTACCTCCCCCCCTCCATCATTAACCCTGTAATGTGTCCCTGTGTCCGCAGCGTACCTCCCCCCCTCCATCATTAACCCTGTAATGTGTCCCTGTGTCCACAGCGTACCTGCCCCCCTCCGTCATTAACCCTGTAATGTGTCCCTGTGTCCACAGCGTACCTGCCCCCCTCCATCATTAACCCTGTAATGTGTCCCTGTGTCCACAGCGTACCTGCCCCCCTCCATCATTAACCCTGTAATGTGTCCCTGTGTCCGCAGCGTACCTCCCCCCCTCCATCATTAACCCTGTAATGTGTCCCTGTGTCCACAGCGTACCTGCCCCCCTCCATCATTAACCCTGTAATGTGTCCCTGTGTCCACAGCGTACCTCCCCCCCACCGTCATGCTTCCTCCCAGACGTCTCCAGACCCTCCTCCGTCAGGCGGTGGAGCTCCAGAGAGACCGCTGCCTCTATCACAACACCAAGATGGACGCCAGCCTGGACTCTGTCTCCATGCTACTGGACCACGTCTGTAGCCGGTCAGTACCTCTCTCTCTCTCTCTCTCTCTGTCTGTCTGTCTCTATGTCTCTCTATCACAACACCAAGATGGACAGCACTGTCCATATTTTGGGCCGATCAAATCATTAGAAAGAAGAAAATAAAGGCAGGAGACATAACACTATTTGTTTAGTTTTTCTTCTTATAAATGATTTGATCGGCCAAAAACATTGTGTTCATTGTCATGATTTGTCACGGTCCGAGTTGGCTTTGTCCACGGCGTAACCCTCTTTAAATAAATACTTTAAGAAAAGCCTATGAGGAAAAATGCATTGGGATTCATTTCCTGGGCCACTCGTTGTTCTGAAAGGGGGAGAGACTGCGACGCTCTATAGGCACTTGCTGCACTTGTTATCTGTTACTTAACAGATTTTATACATAGGACGTCTGAGAACGTCATAAGGATCCCGAAATATTAGTACTATTGACGTGTGAGGACGTCCTAGCGACGTCCCAGCGACGCGGGGCGAGATAAGAATATTCAGAATTTTTCCTATTTTTTTTTTTGGCATTTTGCTTTTCGCTTGCCGTATGCTAACGCTCAGTGCAACTATTAGCTTGTCATTGACTCCCATGTTAGCGCGGCGGAAAGAATGACTCGTATCTCCTAATCCAGGGCGCTCTCCGTGGTGATGAATGGATCGATATGCTGGCGCTTCATTTCTGCTCCTCATCCGTCTCTCCCGCAAAATATGAACGCTTTTTGGAGCGTAAAACAATATATTAAGATGATCGGGGATGTTGAGGTCACTTTGTAAGGCTTTCAAAGTAAAAGCGATCAGACAACTCTGGCACTCTATATAGCCTTTATTTTGAAGGCACTTC
>NC_139717.1:1467262-1488510 GCF_964188405.1 Protomyctophum parallelum
TTTCCCCTGACTTTCTGTTGGTAAGGTTTTAACTCTTTCACGTCAGTGCACGGCTGATTCAAGCCATGCATTTATGGGTAATAAAGGTACCTTTGTAGCCTACATATTAATAATGTAATAATGTAAACATACAGCATTTTTTAAATTTAGCAATTAAAAGCATGGGTCTAAAACTACAAGTAACTTCATGGAATAAATTATAGCCTACTTGCAGTGTTGGCTGCAATTACATGTAGGCCTATTTATTTAAAAACTCAATTAGCCTACTAGTTACTTTTTAGATTGTATCATTACAAAACATACACTGAACAACGTCCGTCCTATATTTCTATATTGCAATATTGATACTTTCTCATCTCTTATTTATTTTTATTCTAAGAGTTCTAGATGACCTTATTCTTCTTTTACTAAGTGTCCACTCAAGCCATTCTAGTGGTTAGTGGTTAGTGTATGGGGGAGTGGTTAGTGGATGGGGGGGAGTGTTTATGCAAGTATCTAGGGGTGGAGACAAGTATATATTGTCTTTTTTTTAAATACATTTTTATCCCACGATTTTGTAACCCAGTTTTCTTTTCACCCAGTGCCAATTATCTAATGTAATCCTGGGCGCTACACTTCCTCTGCCAACCTGGGGGGGGCAGCGGACTGACCTCATGCCTCCTTCTATGCATGAGGAGTCCAAGCTGCTCCTTTACACCTCACAGGGGGGAGTTTCCCTGGTTGGACGTAGCGTGTGGAAGGAACACGTTATTCCGACCAGTTCCTTTCCCCTCCATCAGGCGCCCCGGCTGGCCAGAGGGAGGTAGTTTTAGAGACCAGGATTACGGCATGTTTTTGTGAGGGTACCTACCCTAGGGGACACGGGGAGAACATGTGAGGGTACCTACCCTAGGGGACACGGGGAGAACATGTGAGGGTACCTACCCTAGGGGACACGTGGAGAACATGTGAGGGTATACCTACCCTAGGGGACACGGGGAGAACATGTGAGGGTACCTACCCTAGGGGACACGGGGAGAACATGTGAGGGTACCTACCCTAGGGGACACGGGGAGAACATGTGAGGGTACCTACCCTAGGGGACACGGGGAGAACATGTGAGGGTACCTACCCTAGGGGACATGGGGAGAACATGCAAACTCCACACAGAAGTATCTATTGTCACACCCATTCCTGGGGCTCAAATTCTTTGAAAACTTTGAAGGGGGAATTCTCTAATTTGGCATTTCTGGTTCAACAAGTTTCAAATGGTCATGGTCATTTTCCCCCCAATTTCAATGAGCAATACATCATATGAAAGGTTACAGTGTGCAGTTTCATAATATGTAAAGAACTGAAAAATGACCATGTCCCCCTGTCTGTCTAGCATCAAATGCTGGAAGAGTGAAAACTTTCTCAAGCTAAATGAGGATAAGACAGAAGTTCTCATAATCGGTTCTAGTGAGCAGAAAGAACCAATAATAAGCAGACTTGGCAACCTGACTGTAGAAAGTAACAGTACAGTAAAGAACCTGGGGGTCATTATTGATTCTGAATTGAATTTTAATTCACACATTAATCATGTTACCAAGATTGCCTTTTTTCACCTTAGAAATATTGCACGAATCAGAGCCTATTTGTCCTTGGACGATGCAAAAACGCTAATCCACGCCTTTGTTTTCTCTCGGCTTGATTACTGCAATGCACTTTTTTCAGGACTGCCTAAGAAAACAACTGACAGATTACAACTTGTCCAAAATGCAGCAGCCAGAGTTTTAACTAGAACTAAGATGAGAGAACATATTACTCCAGTTTTGGCTTCACTGCACTGGCTTCCGGTTGTTTTTAGGATTGATTTTAAAATTATTTTACTTGTGTATAAAGCTCTCAATGGTCTCGCACCTTCCTACCTACATGACTGCCTGCCTAAATATGTCCCAAACCTTCCTACCTACATGACTGCCTGTCTAAATATGTCCCAAACCTTCCTACCTACATGACTGCCTGCCTAAACATGTCCCAAACCGCCCCCTAAGGTCTTCCACTGCTGGCCTGCTCGCTTTGCCTAAAAAAATGCCAACTAAAAAATACAGGGAAGCAGCTTTTTAAAAGTTTTATTATTATTATTATTATTACAGTAGTGAATCCTGTGGTTGTTTTATTGCGTCCCTTAACTATAAACTGCGTTTTGTGATGCAAAATGCATCCTATTTTAATCTCTGGACTTCACTTTGTCTTTTTAGTCTCCAAAGGCAGTGTTTTTGTTGCGCTCGGGTTCTGCACTCTGCAAAATAGCAGATCTACAAGCTCACAACACACATCAAGGCCGGGCCAAATCAGTTTTCTGAAGAAAAATAAAACGGTTTCTCAGTCAGTGGTTCTCAAACTGTAAACGTCAAGGACACCAGAATGTGAACATATCCAGGTTTTTCTCTCCTAACGGCACCAACATCCATCATACAGCAGAACCTTCTCAGGTTGTGTGTCTGAGAGGCAGAATCTCATCAAATGGTGGCATCCGTGGCACAAATAAATAATGGACCTTATAATAATAATAATAATAATAATAATAAAACTTTATTTGTATAGCACCTTTCATGACATGAAATGCAGCTCAAAGTGCTTTACAGAACAATGGAGAATAAAAGAAAAGCAAGGCAACGACATTAAAAAAAACAAGCAGTAATGCAGTACAGTGAGGACATGAATAACAAAAAATAAAAGATAAATTAAAAGCAATGTTGTAGAAGTGGGTCTTGAGCTGTGCTTTAAAAATGTCTACAGAGGCTGCCTGACGAAGGTACAGTGTTATTAAACTACAGAGGCTGCCTGACGAAGGTACAGTGGGAGCTTGTTCCATGCCGACGGCCCCTAGAAGCAAAAAGCTGCTTCCTTGACATGAAAAGGGTTGAAAACCACTGATGGAGCCTTTTAGAGCTGTGGATTTCATATGGGGGAGGGAGGGGGAGGGGAGGAGGAAGGGAGGGAGGGGGGGGGAGGGAGGGAAGGGAGGGGGGAAGGGCACAAACGTGCATGGCCGATAAAAGCAGTCTACAGAGGGTGTACTCAATGACCTCTCGTTGTCTGACCCCTCCCCCCTCTCTCTCTCTCTCTCTCTCTCCCTCTCCCTCTCCCTCTCCCTCTCCCTCTCTCTCTCTCTCTCTCTCTCTCTCTCTCTCTCTCTCTCTCTCTCTCTCTCTCTCTCTCTCTCTCTCTCTCTCTCTCTCCCCCTCCCCCCCAGACGGGCGAGCTGCGGACGAAGATGTCCCAGTCCCACGAGGACAGCCTGACCAGCGTGGCCTGGAACCCAGACGGCAAGCGCTTTGTCACCGGGGGACAGAGGGGACAGTTCTACCAGTGTGTAAGTGTCTTTGTGGGGGCAGAGGGGACAGTTCTACCAGTGTGTAAGTGCCTTTATGAGGACAGTTCTACCAGAGTGTAAGTGTCTTTGTGGGGACAGTTCTACCAGTGTGTAAGTGTCTTTGTGGGGGCAGAGGGGACAGTTCTACCAGAGTGTAAGTGCCTTTATGAGGACAGTTCTACCAGAGTGTAAGTGTCTTTGTGGGGACAGTTCTACCAGTGTGTAAGTGTCTTTGTGGGGGCAGAGGGGACAGTTCTACCAGAGTGTAAGTGCCTTTATGAGGACAGTTCTACCAGAGTGTAAGTGTCTTTATGAGGACAGTTCTATCAGTGTGTAAGTGTCTTTATGAGGACAGTTCTACCAGTGTGTAAGTGTCTTTGTGGGGACAGAGAGAGGACAGTTCTACCAGTGTGTAAGTGTATTTGTGGGGACAGAGAGGACAACCCTTTGGTGTCGTTTGGGCTTAAAAGTCTATAGATTTAATCCATGGAGGCAGTGTCCTATAGGCCAGGTGTAGCTAATCAGTGCTGAGGTGTAAAGCTGGGTTTAGTGTGTGTGTGTGTGTGTGTGTGTGTGTCTTAAGGCTGTACCCTAGACCTTTTTTTAGGACTCGAACTCCGGCAGGAATTTCCGAGCGAACATCCGGACCATTTGTTTCTAATTAATTTAAAAAATAACCATTGAGATAAGAGCGCACAGCGCGTCTCCCCCGCTCTTTATCAATCTCTCTCGTCTCTCCCAACACACTCAGCTCACTCACTCACTCACTCACTCTCTCTCACACACACACCACGAAAACAGCTGATCTGCGAGCTGACAGCATAGTTTGCTCGTTAGCCAGTGTTGTTTTTGGCAGCAAATTTCTATTTTAGTTTTAGTCCTATAGTCTCTTGAATAGTTTTCACTTAGTTTTAGTCACATTTTATTCACCTGGAAAGTTCTAGTGTTTAGTCTAGTTTTAGTCGACTAAATGTCATACGATTTTAGTCGACTAAATCTACAGTTGATTTAGTCGACTAAAATGTGTTTTGACAGGCCTTGATGTCGTTGTAATGACATATTTTACACTTTGGTTGCGCTGCGACGCGTTGTGAGATTGTAGATCTGCTATTTTCAGCATGAAACTGGATCTCTTGTCCACTAGTCCCTTCCTTTATCAGTCTAGTTTTTATTTGTTGAAATTGCCAGTATATTTAGTCTTAGTTTTAGTCATCATAGATTCGTTTTTATTTAATTTTAGTCAGTGAAAAAAGGTAGTCGACGAACATTTTTCGTCTTAATTTTTAGTCGACGAAAACAACACTGTCGTTAGCTGTCCCTCGTTAATTTGTTCCACCTGTGTATGAATGCAGCTTCAGAAGAAGCGGGCACAGGGCAGAACGCAGAACCTCCCGTTACCTCCGTGAGCGTTTTGCCTAACAATGATCAGAGTTCACTCCTTTTAGGCTAGAGAGCATATGGTAATATACTATGGCTGCTACTGCTAGTAAGAACAGTTCCCCCTATCAGCGATCGTGTGTGTGTGTGTGTGTGTGTGTGTGTGTGTGTGTGTGTGTGTGTGTGTGTGTGTGTGTGTGTGTGTGTGTGTGTGTGTGTGTGTGTGTGTGTGTGTGTGTGTGTGTGTGTGTGTGTGTGTGTGTGTGTGTGTGTGTGAGAGAGACGCGTCAGTCTCCAATCACCAAATGAATGTGCACAGCAGAACAAAGAGATATTTCTTTAAAAAAATCATAACTTCTGACAGGAATGCACTAGAAACTTACTTTATTTTTTACATGTTCATATCGCATTCTCGCCGAGATATATTTACAAGTTAATAAAAAAGGAAATTTTATTTTATTTTTTTAATAAAGATAATATTTTTTTAATAAAAATAATATTAAATAAACGAATGGTTTAATTAAGCCCATTAATTAAAGATTCGAGTGCCACAACCCTAACGAGCGAACATTCGAACCTTGAATGTTTAGGGACAGCCGTGTGTGTGTGTGTGTGTGTGTGTGTGTTACTGGGGGAGGGGAGATGGTAGGAATGTGACGGAGTGCACACCACCGCACACACACACACACACACACACACACACAGAGCGATGAAGAATAGATCCCACAGACTCCTCCCCCTATTGATGTGTCTCTGCCATGAACCCACTGAACCCATAAGGACATTTTGTTTACCGTGTGTGTGTGTGTGTGTGTGTGTGTGTGTGCGTGCGCGTGCGTGTGCGTGCGTGTGTGTGTTATTGACCATGATGGGAGGGGAGCCAAGGTTTGGTCTCGTGTACCAACATGTAAACAAGCGTTTAGAAACGTTTTTTCATGTTATTTATGTTTTTAAGCCATTTGCCAAACATGCTGTCGTTGTGCTAACCGAGCCAACAGACTTACCGGGTAGTTCTCCCCCACCCCCGGTTAATTCATGTAATCATCTAGAAGCAGGGGTCCTTGAGGGGGTTCCAGGTGGTCCCCCCCGATGTTGGTAACCAGATGGACCCTTAAAAACCCATTTAGGCCTGACGTCGAAATGTATTAAAAATGTCTTCTAAATCCTGACAGTTTTATGTCAGGATTTGCGCCACATTTTCAACAACAAAAAATAGCAGACCTACAAGCTCGTAGCGCGCCACTCGGTGGCGCGCTATGAGCTTGTAGATCTGCTATTTTTCAATAGCTAAATTATAACATAATGTTTAAAAAACCAAAAGGAAACCAACCCATAAGGGCTCTCAAAGGTTCAGTTATTGTTAAACATCTGCATTACTTGATTTACAAATAAGTCGACACAATTTAGATAATGTAGAATAATTGTTATATTGATCAACGTTTGCCTCTCGTTATCTTCTCCTGTGAAACCACATCAATAATATCCACAGCATGGGATCATTGTAGGACAAAAGTCACTCTGGATTAAGAGCGTCTGCTAAATGCCTACATTGTAAAAAAAAAACATATCCTTTAGTTTAGGTTCTAGAGGCTAAATGTCGTCATGTGGTGGTCCGTGGCTCAAACCATGAATAAATAATGGACCTTAACATGAAAATGAGGGGGTGCAGTGGGAGGGGGAGGGTGTGCAGTGGGAGGGGGAGGGGGTGCAGTGTGAGGGGGAGGGGGTGCAGTGTGAGGGGGAGGGGGTGCAGTGTGAGGGGGAGGGTGTGCAGTGGGAGGGGGTTCGGGTGCAGTGGGAGGGGTTTCGGGTGCAGTGGGAGGGGGTTCGGGTGCAGTGGGAGGGGTTTCGGGTGCAGTGGGAGGGGGTTCGGGTGCAGTGGGAGGGGGTTCGGGTGCAGTGGGAGGGGGTTCGGGTGCAGTGGGAGGGGGTTCGGGTGCAGTGGGAGGGGGTTCGGGTGCAGTGGGAGGGGGTTCGGGTGCAGTGGGAGGGGGTTCGGGTGCAGTGGGAGGGGGTTCGGGTGCAGTGGGAGGGGGTTCGGGTGCAGTGGGAGGGGGTTCGGGTGCAGTGGGAGGGGGTTCGGGTGCAGTGGGAGGGGTTTCGGGTGCAGTGGGAGGGGGTTCGGGTGCAGTGGGAGGGGGTTCGGGTGCAGTGGACCACACTAATCTGTTGTCACGTCTCACGTGTCATCTATGGTCACATCTCCCCGATCCTTGCCTCCCTACACTGGCTTCCTGTGCGCTACAGGATCCAGTTTAAGATTTTAACGTTTGCTTTTAATGGACTTTAGTTTTTTTCAACCAAGGTTCATGTCTTAGGTTGTTATTAGAGAAACTAAAAGGTGAGTGTTAATTTCTTTCATTTGCTGCTTTCTTTTGTTTTAGGGATTTTAGCTCTTTTTGACAGGGGGGGGGCGGGGGCATTCAAGCATGGGGCTAAATATGTATTTTTTTTACCAAATTTGATGGTGATTTATTATTTACTATAGTCCTAATAAACCCCAGGAAATTACATCTGGCCACAGAAGATCACAGGATCTACTGAATGTGAAGGTAGCCTACTGGGGGAAGGCTTATACTGTGTGTATAGGCTCAATATGTCAGTTTGTCACATTCAGTAGATCCTGTGATCTTTTCTGGCCAGATGTAATTTCTTGGGGTTTATTAGGACTAGTAAAATAATAAAGTAAATAATAAAATAATAAATCGCCATAATATTTTGTAAAAAATTACATATTTAGCCCCATGCTCGAATGCCCCCGCCCCCCTGTCAAAAACTGCTAAAATCCCCAAAACGAAAGAAAGCAGCAAATGAAAGAAAATGAACACTCACCTTTTAGTTTCTCTAATAACAACCTAAAACATGAACCTTGGTTGAAAAAAACTAAAGTTGTCCTTTAAGTCTATAAACGGGTTGGCACCGGTCTATATATCGGAACTTGTAACTCCCAAAGTATCGACATTAAGGGCCCTGAGGTCGACTGACCAGTCACTTCTCAAGATCCCTAAATCCAAGCTGAAATCCCGCCCGGGGGGGAATAGGTCATTTCCCGTTGTAGCGTCTACACTGTGGAATGAAGTTCCACCTCATGGCAGAGCTTCTCAGTCCTTGTATGTGTTTAAATCACGTCTGAAAACTCACTTGTACTCCTTGGCATTTGAACATACTGATTAAAGAGTTGCTGCTTCCACTGCATTGTGTCCTTATGTTGCCCTGTCTATGTACTGTTGTTGTTGTTGTTGCTTTTTTAGTATTTCTCTGTGTACAGCACTTTGTTTCAACCTTATTGTATACAAATGTGCTGCGTAATTAATCAGGCCAGTGTGTGTGTGTCCAGTGGAAACCTCGTATGAATCTGATCTCAGGTCAGAATGGATTAAGAGCGTCTGCTAAATGCCTAAATTGTAAATTGTTGTCCTGTCTCTTAGGATCTGGACGGTAACCTCCTGGACTCGTGGGAGGGGGTGCGGGTCCAGTGTCTGTGGTGTCTGAACGACGGGCGGACGGTGCTGGCGTCGGACACGCACCAACGCATCCGCGGATACAACTTTGAGGACCTCACGGACCGGAACATGTGAGTAACTCTGGGGGAGTCCACAGGGTTCCAAATGGCAACCAGAAACTACCACTGAGCCACTGCACATCAGTATGCAGTGCTAGGGACTAGGGCATTAACGACTTGAGATTTCATAAACGTCTTGGAGTCGGTGTTACTTCCATGTTGCGTAGCGCTGTCCGATCTTTATCTTTACCGTTCATGTATATGCTCTGCCTCTGCGGGCAGCAGCAGCAGCTGTAGGATATTTTGTCACGATCGCGTTAATGAAACCAAACGAAACTCTGCACGGTACCGTCCGGTACAGGATTATTATTTCATGTCAAAATGAAAAGATGATGTCATCCAGGTAAAGTAGTGGTATTGGCACACAGCGCAGCACAGCGGCCCGAGAACACAATAAGACATATAACATTATTATTCTCCTCCCCCTCCTCCTCCTCCTCCTCCAACAACGCGATAACGTTCTCATGTTAGTTTGTTAATTATTTTCTGAGCCATGTAAATAAACAACAACCCGCACTGAGCGGAGACGGAGAGGTTCATGTGCGTAAAGCTTAACCAGAAACAGGACAGTCACTGAGCGGAGACGGAGAGGTTCATGTGTGTAAAGCTAAACCAGAGACGGAGAGGTTCATGTGTGTAAAGCTAAACCAGAGACGGAGAGGTTCATGTGTGTAAAGCTAAACCAGAGACGGAGAGGTTCATGTGTGTAAAGCTAAACCAGAGACGGAGAGGTTCATGTGTGTAAAGCTAAACCAGAGACGGAGAGGTTCATGTGTGTAAAGCTAAACCAGAGACGGAGAGGTTCATGTGTGTAAAGCTAAACCAGAGACGGAGAGGTTCATGTGTGTAAAGCTAAACCAGAGACGGAGAGGTTCATGTGTGTAAAGCTAAACCAGAGACGGAGAGGTTCATGTGTGTAAAGCTAAACCAGAGACGGAGAGGTTCATGTGTGTAAAGCTAAACCAGAGACGGAGAGGTTCATGTGTGTAAAGCTTAACCAGAGACGGAGAGGTTCATGTGTGTAAAGCTAAACCAGAGACGGAGAGGTTCATGTGTGTAAAGCTAAACCAGAGACGGAGAGGTTCATGTGCGTAAAGCTAAACCAGAGACGGAGAGGTTCATGTGTGTAAAGCTAAACCAGAGACGGAGAGGTTCATGTGTGTAAAGCTAAACCAGAGACGGAGAGGTTCATGTGTGTAAAGCTAAACCAGAGACGGAGAGGTTCATGTGTGTAAAGCTAAACCAGAGACGGAGAGGTTCATGTGTGTAAAGCTTAACCAGAGACGGAGAGGTTCATGTGTGTAAAGCTAAACCAGAGACGGAGAGGTTCATGTGCGTAAAGCTAAACCAGAGACGGAGAGGTTCATGTGTGTAAAGCTAAACCAGAAACAGGACAGTCATTGCGTCAGCACGGATGTAGCCTCGGAAACCCAGACGTTTCATTTCCATCACGGTGAGGGGAGGTGAGGAGGGGGATATCGTTTGGGGATAAAGTTTGCGCGCTTCTATCTGTTATACTTCTCTGACACAGAGCAGTTCAAACTTCAAACTTCACATTCAGCCAGTCAACAGTGGGACATCGCGCGCTGAGAGCCACATGTATGCTGCGGTTGGTTTTTAATTAAGGGCGCGTTCTGAATGCAACGCAAACTAATAGGCGGGATGCGCTCCGGTGCGTTATACGCAAAGGGAAAGAATGACTTCTGTCCGTGACAATAATCAATGCTACAGTTTGAAATCTGTACACACGCACACATAGAGCAAAACAAATGTTTTCTTTTTCTTTTTTCAACTTTCGACTTCTCCTAATCTGAATCGACTTGTGTTAATAAAATCGTTAAATCGATTTTTTTGTGAATGCCCTACTAGGGACCCCCTCAAGGACCTTCCCCCCCCCCCCCCCCCCCCCCTCAAACGGCCACAGTGACTGACCCATGTTGTCTTGTCTTGTGTTTCAGAGTTCAAGAGGACCACCCTATCATGTCTTTCACTGTTTCAAAGAACGGACGATTAGCTTTGTTAAATGTAGCAACTCAGGTGAGCCTTTTGATGTCTTCTCTGTGCTGTGTGCATGAATTCATGTGTGTGACAGTTTTCTGAAAAAGCTATGTTTCTATGTCGGTCGTTCTTCGATTTTTCAAAAATAGCAGATCTACAAGCTCATAGTGCACCACTCGGTGGCGCACTATGAGCTTGTAGATCTGCTATTTTTGAAGAATCCTGAAAACATAGGGTTTAACCCTGTGAGAACCAATGACACAGAAACATAGGGTTTTAACCCTGTGAGAACCACTGATATAGAAACATAGGGTTTAACCCTGTGAGAACCACTGATACAGAAACATAGGGGTTTAACCCTGTGAGAACCACTGACATAGAAACATAGGGTTTAACCCTGTGAGAACCACTGACACAGAAACATAGGGTTTTTCAGAAAACCGGTCAAAATGGGCTAAATGTACACATTGTGACTAATGCACACATGGCATCAACGCATGGTGTTGTGTGCAGGCACACTAAACACTCTGTCTTTTTTATCATTCATTGTTTTAAGAGCCTGCCCAGGGACTACAGATGAAATGTAGCTTCGGCTAACTCTGGCCCATTTACATTGATGTGAAAAACTGACATGTTGATTAATGAGCTTTGTGCCTGTCAAATAAATAAATAAAGTGTCGTCGTCGTCCCCCCCCCCCCCCCTGCCCTGACAGGGCGTCCATCTGTGGGACCTCCAGGACCGCGTTCTGGTGAGGAAGTACCAGGGCATGACCCAGGGCTTATAATGCTGTATTATGATCCACAGGGCGTCCATCTGTGGGACCTCCAGGACCGTGTTCTGGTGAGGAAGTACCAGGGCGTGACCCAGGGCTTCTACACCATCCACTCCTGCTTCGGAGGACACAACGAAGACTTCATCGCCAGCGGCAGTGAAGGTACTTTAAGAGTTATTAAATCAGCGTCTACATCAGTCAATATCGGGGCGCCCGCTGGCCTAGCGGTCCAGGCGCATCATGCTACATATAGCATCATGCTACATATAGCATCATGCTACATATAGCATCATGCTACATATAGCATCATGCTACATATAGCATCATGCTACATATAGCATCATGCTACATATAGCCTATAGACTTGGTCAACGATTCACCTTCCAACAGGACAACGACCCCAAGCACACAGCTAAGATAACGAAGGATTGGTTTTAGGACAACTCTGTGAAAGTCCTTGAGTGGCCCAGCCAGAGCACAGACTTGAACCCCATTGAGCATCTCTGGAAGGACCTGAAAATAGCTGTGTAGCGACGCTCCCCGTCTAACCTGACAGAGCTTGAGAGGATCTGCAGATAAAAAGGGGGAAAATACCCCAAATTCAAGTGTGCCAAGCTTGTAGGATCATTCCCAAAAAGGCTTAAGGCTGTAGCTGCCAAAGGTGCCTCAACTTAGTACTAAGTCAAGAGTGTGAATACTTATGTACATGTGGTTTTTTTTTCAGTTTCTTATTTTTTATAAATTAACTAAATATTTTAGAGAACCTTTTTCACTTCATCATTATGGGGTATTGTGTGTAGATTGATGAGGAAAAAAAACGAATTTAATCAATTTTGAAATGAGGCTGTAACAAAACAAAATGTGGTAAAATTGAATGGGTGTGAATACTTTCCGGATGCACTGTATATAAGAACGCTAGATGGCTCACCTGCACTCTGACCAATGGAGAGCCATCTTACCTATATACTTACTTATATGCTTTTATACGACGTTCATATAAAAAATAAAATGAAGCCGATTAGCGTCCTGAATCATAGCCACGTTGATAACGTTTGTAATAATAATAATAATAATAAAACTTTATTTGTATAGCACCTTTCATGACATGAAATGCAGCTCAAAGTGCTTTACAGAACAATGGAGAATAAAAGAAAAGCAACGCAACGACATTAAAAAAAAACAAGCAGTAATGCAATACAGTGAGGACATGAATAACACAAAATAAAAAAATAAAATATCAATTAAAGGCAATGTTGTAGAAGTGGGTCTTGAGCTGAGCTTTAAAAATGTCTACAGAGGCTGCCTGACGAAGGTACAGTGGGAGTTTGTTAAACTACAGAGGCTGCCTGACGAAGGTACAGAGGGAGCTTGTTCCATGCCGTCGGCCCGTAGAAGCAAAAAGCTGCTTCCCCGTGTTTTTTAGTTGCCATTTCTTTAGGCAAAGCGAGCAGGCCAGCAGTGGAAGACCTTAGGGGGCGGTTTGGGACATATTTAGGCAGGCAGTCATGTAGGTAGGAAGGTGCGAGACCATTGAGAGCTTTATAGACAAGTAAAATAATTTTAAAATCAATCCTAAAAACAACAGGAAGCCAGTGCAGTGATGCCAAAACTGGAGTAATATGTTCTCTCATCTTAGTTCTAGTTAAAACTCTGGCTGCTGCATTTTGGACAAGTTGTAATCTGTCAGTTGTTTTCTTAGGCAGTCCTGAAAAAAGTGCATTGCAGTAATCAAGCCGAGAAAAAACAAAGGCGTGGATTAGCGTTTTTGCATCGTCCAAGGACAAATAGGCTCTGATTTGTGCAATATTTCTAAGGTGAAAAAAGGCAATCGTGGTAACATGATTAATGTGTGAATTAAAATTCAATTCAGAATCAATAATGACCCCCAGGTTCTTTACTGTACTGTTACTTTCTACAGTCAGGTTGCCAAGTCTGCTTATTATTGATTCTTTCTGCTCGCTAGAACCGATTATGAGAACTTCTGTCTTATCCTCATTTAGCTTGAGAAAGTTCTCGCTCATCCAACATTTGATGCCAGACAGACAGGTCAACAGCGGGTCTAAATTAATGAGTTATGCAGATTAGTGTCCTGAATCATAGCCACGTTGACAACGTTTGTAATAAACCAACCCGTTTGTAAATACCCCCCCACAGACCACCAGCACGCCAGGGACCAGACTACTTCAAACCCAAACAATTAGTCAAAAATAGAACTACAAAACGCGTGTTAGAGATTAAACAACAAATAACAACCAGAACCAGCAACTGCATTTACTTAATCACATGTGACAAATGTGGTTTACAATATGTCAGAGAAACGGGTAAAACAATAGGTACAAGGCTGGGACAACACAGATTAACAATGGAAAAAAAGACAACCACAAGGTTTGTGCAACATTTCATGGCTCACGGCATTGAAGCTCTAAAATGTGCTGGACTTCAATACAATCCCAATTGGACAGTTTTAGGACAAAGACGTTTTAATGAAAAACAGTGGACTAAGAACCTCAACACGGATTTTCCTGGAGGCTTAAACATGGCCTAAAACCAGATCTTGAACACAACAAGACTTAAACTCAGGATTAAACTGGAGAAATCTAAAAATTATTGGATCAGACTTCCTTCAGATACATGGCGAATGCATTTATTCCTTGCATTGTGCCTACATGTTGCGACTTGCGGTCGCAACATGTGCACAGTGCACTGAAGTTTTTTAATTTCCCCCCCCCACAGACCACAAGGTGTACATCTGGCACCGGCGCAGCGAGCTGCCCATCGCCGAGCTGACCGGCCACACGCGCACCGTCAACTGTGTGTCGTGGAACCCCGCCATCCCCGGCCTCATGGCCTCGGCCTCTGACGACGGCACGGTGCGCGTCTGGGGCCCCGCCCCCTTCCTGCACGCCTCCACGGAGGCGGACCCCCTCAACGGTGAGTCAGAGGACCGTTCTACTAAATGTCTTTAAAGGACAACTTTAGTTTTTTTTCAACCAAGGTTCATGTTTTAGGTTATTAGAGAAACTAAAAGGTGAGTGTTCATTTTCTTTCATTTGCTGCTTTCTTTCGTTTTAGGGATTTTAGCAGTTTTTGACAGGGGGGCGGGGGCATTCGAGCATGGGGCTAAATATTTATTATTTTACAAAATATTATGGCGATTAATTTTTTTATTATTTACTATAGTCCTACTAAACCCCAAGAAATTACATCTGGCCACAAAAGATCACGGGTTCTATTGAATGTGACAAACTGACATATTCAGCCTATACACACAGTATAAGCCTTCCCCCAGTAGGCTACCTTCACATTCAGTAGATCCTGTGATCTTCTGTGGCCAGATGTAATTTCCTGGGGTTTATTAGGACTATAGTAAATAATAAATAAATAAATCACCATCAAATTTGGTAAAAAAATACATATTTAGCCCCATGCTCGAATGCCCCCGCCCCCCTGTCAAAAAGAGCTAAAATCCCTAAAACGAAAGAAAGCAGCAAATGAAAAAAGATTAACACTCACCTTTTAGTTTCTCTAATAACAACCTAAAACATGAACCTTGGTTGAAAAAAACTAAAGTTGTCATTTAACCCATTCTGACCTGAGATCAGATTCTATAAATGTCTTCTACATGCTGACAGTTTTCATTCTGACCTGAGATCAGATTCTATAAATGTCTTCTACATCCTGACAGTTTTCTGAAAAGACTATGTTTCTATGTCAGTGGTTCTTCGACTCTTCAAAAATAGCAGACCTACAAGCTCGTTTATTTGGTTCCCCATTAGCTACTACCTTAGTAGCAGCTACTTTTCCTGGGGTCCACACATAAAATACATTAAAATTACATCATATTAAATACATTTTACAAGACTGTAAGAGAAACAGTTTAAAAAAAATAGAATACAACTAAATATAAAACAAGTGATTAATACATATAAAAAAGCAAGTGACATGAGATATTTCTTTAACTCATTTTTTAAATCTGATGTACTTGTTGCCTGTCTGATTTGTGATGGAAGACTATGCAGCCCTTTCATTGCTCTATATATTACTGTGTGTTGCATTGCATTCGTTTTTTAGATGGGAAACTTAAAAAGACCTTGTGCTGAATGGCTGGTATTCAGCTCGTAGCCGTGCTATGAGCCTCTATTCAGCTCGTAGCCGTGCTATGAGCCTCTATTCAGCTCGTAGCCGTGCTATGAGCCTCTATTCAGCTCGTAGCCGTGCTATGAGCCTC
This sequence comes from Protomyctophum parallelum, assembly GCF_964188405.1. Taxonomy (NCBI): domain Eukaryota; kingdom Metazoa; phylum Chordata; class Actinopteri; order Myctophiformes; family Myctophidae; genus Protomyctophum; species Protomyctophum parallelum. The sequence goes on from NC_139717.1 coordinate 1,482,541, forward strand.
TATTCAGCTCGTAGCCGTGCTATTTTTCAATAGCTAAAGTATAACACGATGCTTAACTACCTCTACACTCTAACATCAGGAGCTCTGTAGTGTCGTCAGCTAGGGGGCGCTGTCACGCTGCAGTGCGTCTGCATAGGGGGGTCAAATGAGTAATTAGGCGATGATTGTGACAGACAGGCCTAGTAGTTCTTCAACTGTTTTTTTTTTTTTTTTTTTTATCCCATTATCTAATGTGATCCTGGGCTCTACACACCCTCCACCAACCTAGTCCCCATATATGGGGGACAAGGGGAGAGCAACCTAGTCCCCATATATGGGGGACAAGGGGAGACCAACCTAGTCCCCATATATGGGGGACATGAAGAGACCAACCTAGTCCCCATATATGGGGGACAAGGGGAGAGCAACCTAGTCCCCATATATGGGGGACAAGGGGAGACCAACCTATTCCCCATACATGGGGGACATGAAGAGACCAACCTAGTCCCCATATATGGGGGACAAGGGGAGAGCAACCTAGTCCCCATATATGGGGGACAAGGGGAGACCAACCTAGTCCCCATATATGGGGGACAAGCGGAGACCAACCTAGTCCCCATATATGGGGGACAAGGGGAGACCAACCTAGTCCCCATATATGGGGGACAAGGGGAGACCAACCTAGTCCCCATATATGGGGGACAAGGGGAGACCAACCTAGTCCCCATATATGGGGGACAAGGGGAGACCAACCTAGTCCCCATATATGGGGGACATGGGGAGAGCAACGGACTTGAACTCATGCTTCCTTCATGCCTGAGTGTCCAAGTTGCTCCTTTACACCTGACAGGGGGGAGTTTCCCTGGTTGGACGTAGCGCGTGAAAGGAACACGTTATTCCAACCAGTTCCTTTCCCCTCCATCAGGCGCCCCGGCTGGCCAGGGGGAGGCAGTATAGAGACCAGTTCCTTTCCCCTCCATCAGGCTCCCCGGCTGGCCAGAGGGAGGCAGTATAGAGACCAGGATTACTGCATGTTTTTTGTCAACTGTTTTCTTTTGATAATTATGGTAATGACGACCTTTTGTCCCGACAGAGAGCTGTAGTAACATGGACAGTTGATGGTGATCGCGGGAGATGACCGCCTCTCCTCTCCTCTCCTCTCCTCTCTGACCACAACAAGCCACAACAACGTCCACAACAAACAAACCAACAAACAAACAAAGGAATTCAACAACCAACCCACAAGAAGACCTATAACAACAAATCATTTCTTTTTTTTATATATATATATATATATATATATATATATTAAGCCACCAAGACAAGAGAGAAAACCCGAAGTGTGTGTGCGTGTGTGCGCTTGTGTGTGCGTGCATGTGTGTGTGTGCGTGTGTGTGCGAGAGAGAGACAGAGTCTCATGACTGACTAGACAAAATCCGAAGAGAAACAACTAAACCGTGGTGACGATGAACACGATGAAACAAAATCCAGGTCCCTCAAAAGAAATCACACACAAAAAGGCAGGCCTTTCACCCAGAGAGAGACACTCTACGGCCGGCCTTAAGCAGGCCTTTCACCCAGAGAGACACTCTACAGCCGGCCTTAAGCAGGCCTTTCACCCAGAGAGACACTCTACGGCCGGCCTTAAGCAGGCCTTTCACCCAGAGAGAGAGACTCTACGGCCGGCCTTAAGCAGGCCTTTCACCCAGAGAGAGACACTCTACGGCCGGCCTTAAGCAGGCCTTTCACCCAGAGAGACACTCTACGGCCGGCCTTAAGCAGGCCTTTCACCAGAGAGAGACACTCTACGGCCGGCCTTAAGCAGGCCTTTCACCCAGAGAGAGACACTCTACGGCCGGCCTTAAGCAGGCCTTTCACCCAGAGAGAGACACTCTACGGCCGGCCTTAAGCAGGCCTTTCACCCAGAGAGACACTCTACGGCCGGCCTTAAGCAGGCCTTTCACCCAGAGAGAGACACTCTACGGCCGGCCTTAAGCAGGTCTTTCACCCAGAGAGACACTCTACGGCCGGCCTTAAGCAGGCCTTTCACCCAGAGAGACACTCTACGGCCGGCCTTAAGCAGGCCTTTCACCCAGAGAGAGACACTCTACGGCCGGCCTTAAGCAGGCCTTTCACCCAGAGAGACACTCTACGGCCGGCCTTAAGCAGGTCTTTCACCCAGAGAGAGACACTCTACGGCCGGCCTTAAGCAGGCCTTTCACCCAGAGAGAGAGACACTCTACGGCCGGCCTTAAGCAGGCCTTTCACCCAGAGAGAGACACTCTACGGCCGGCCTTAAGCAGGTCTTTCACCCAGAGAGACACTCTACGGCCGGCCTTAAGCAGGTCTTTCACCCAGAGAGAGACACTCTACGGCCGGCCTTAAGCAGGTCTTTCACCCAGAGAGAGACACTCTACGGCCGGCCTTAAGCAGGTCTTTCACCCAGAGAGAGACACTCTACAGCCGGCCTTAAGCAGGCCTTTCACCCAGAGAGAGACACTCTACGGCCGGCCTTAAGCAGGCCTTTCACCCAGAGAGAGACACTCTACGGCCGGCCTTAAGCAGGTCTTTCACCCAGAGAGAGACACTCTACGGCCGGCCTTAAGCAGGCCTTTCACCCAGAGAGAGACACTCTACAGCCGGCCTTAAGCAGGCCTTTCACCCAGAGAGACACTCTACGGCCGGCCTTAAGCAGGCCTTTCACCCAGAGAGAGACACTCTACGGCCGGCCTTAAGCAGGTCTTTCACCCAGAGAGAGACACTCTACGGCCGGCCTTAAGCAGGTCTTTCACCCAGAGAGACACTCTACGGCCGGCCTTAAGCAGGCCTTTCACCCAGAGAGAGACACTCTACGGCCGGCCTTAAGCAGGCCTTTCACCCAGAGAGAGACACTCTACGGCCGGCCTTAAGCAGGCCTTTCACCCAGAGAGAGAGACACTCTACGGCCGGCCTTAAGCAGGCCTTTCACCCAGAGAGAGACACTCTACGGCCGGCCTTAAGCAGGCCTTTCACCCAGAGAGAGACACTCTACGGCCGGCCTTAAGCAGGCCTTTCACCCAGAGAGAGACACTCTACGGCCGGCCTTAAGCAGGCCTTTCACCCAGAGAGAGACTCTACGGCCGGCCTTAAGCAGGTCTTTCACCCAGAGAGAGACACTCTACGGCCGGCCTTAAGCAGGCCTTTCACCCAGAGAGACACTCTACGGCCGGCCTTAAGCAGGTCTTTCACCCAGAGAGAGACACTCTACGGCCGGCCTTAAGCAGGCCTTTCACCCAGAGAGACACTCTACGGCCGGCCTTAAGCAGGCCTTTCACCCAGAGAGAGACACTCTACGGCCGGCCTTAAGCAGGCCTTTCACCCAGAGAGAGACACTCTACGGCCGGCCTTAAGCAGGCCTTTCACCCAGAGAGAGACACTCTACGGCCGGCCTTAAGCAGGCCTTTCACCCAGAGAGACACTCTACGGCCGGCCTTAAGCAGGTCTTTCACCCAGAGAGAGACACTCTACGGCCGGCCTTAAGCAGGCCTTTCACCCAGAGAGAGACACTCTACGGCCGGCCTTAAGCAGGCCTTTCACCCAGAGAGACACTCTACTGCCGGCCTTAAGCAGGCCTTTCACCCAGAGAGAGACACTCTACGGCCGGCCTTAAGCAGGCCTTTCACCCAGAGAGACACTCTACGGCCGGCCTTAAGCAGGTCTTTCACCCAGAGAGAGACACTCTACGGCCGGCCTTAAGCAGGCCTTTCACCCAGAGAGACACTCTACGGCCGGCCTTAAGCAGGCCTTTCACCCAGAGAGACACTCTACGGCCGGCCTTAAGCAGGTCTTTCACCCAGAGAGAGACACTCTACGGCCGGCCTTAAGCAGGTCTTTCACCCAGAGAGAGACACTCTACAGCCGGCCTTAAGCAGGCCTTTCACCCAGAGAGACAATCTACGGCCGGCCTTAAGCAGGCCTTTCACCCAGAGAGAGACACTCTACGGCCGGCCTTAAGCAGGCCTTTCACCCAGAGAGAGACACTCTACGGCCGGCCTTAAGCAGGCCTTTCACCCAGAGAGAGACACTCTACGGCCGGCCTTAAGCAGGCCTTTCACCCAGAGAGAGACACTCTACGGCCGGCCTTAAGCAGGTCTTTCACCCAGAGAGACACTCTACGGCCGGCCTTAAGCAGGCCTTTCACCCAGAGAGAGACACTCTACGGCCGGCCTTAAGCAGGCCTTTCACCCAGAGAGAGACACTCTACGGCCGGCCTTAAGCAGGCCTTTCACCCAGAGAGAGACACTCTACGGCCGGCCTTAAGCAGGCCTTTCACCCAGAGAGAGACACTCTACGGCCGGCCTTAAGCAGGCCTTTCACCCAGAGAGAGAGACACTCTACGGCCGGCCTTAAGCAGGCCTTTCACCCAGAGAGAGACACTCTACGGCCGGCCTTAAGCAGGCCTTTCACCCAGAGAGACACTCTACGGCCGGCCTTAAGCAGGCCTTTCACCCAGAGAGACACTCTACGGCCGGCCTTAAGCAGGCCTTTCACCCAGAGAGAGACTCTACGGCCGGCCTTAAGCAGGCCTTTCACCCAGAGAGAGAGACTCTACGGCCGGCCTTAAGCAGGCCTTTCACCCAGAGAGAGACACTCTACGGCCGGCCTTAAGCAGGTCTTTCACCCAGAGAGAGAGACACTCTACGGCCGGCCTTAAGCAGGCCTTTCACCCAGAGAGACACTCTACGGCCGGCCTTAAGCAGGCCTTTCACCCAGAGAGAGACACTCTACGGCCGGCCTTAAGCAGGCCTTTCACCCAGAGAGAGACACTCTACGGCCGGCCTTAAGCAGGTCTTTCACCCAGAGAGAGACACTCTACGGCCGGCCTTAAGCAGGTCTTTCACCCAGAGAGAGACACTCTACGGCCAGCCTTAAGCAGGCCTTTCACCCAGAGAGAGACACTCTACGGCCGGCCTTAAGCAGGCCTTTCACCCAGAGAGACACTCTACGGCCGGCCTTAAGCAGGCCTTTCACCCAGAGAGACACTCTACGGCCGGCCTTAAGCAGGCCTTTCACCCAGAGAGAGACACTCTACGGCCGGCCTTAAGCAGGTCTTTCACCCAGAGAGAGACACTCTACGGCCGGCCTTAAGCAGGCCTTTCACCCAGAGAGAGACACTCTACGGCCGGCCTTAAGCAGGTCTTTCACCCAGAGAGAGACACTCTACGGCCGGCCTTAAGCAGGCCTTTCACCCAGAGAGAGACACTCTACGGCCGGCCTTAAGCAGGCCTTTCACCCAGAGAGAGAGACACTCTACGGCCGGCCTTTCTCCTTCAACCCCAGACACCCCCCCCCCCCTGCATTGGGTCTAGAGACTCCTCGGTATCTCGTCCGCACTGCCAGCGATGTGAGCGAGCCAACGATGACATCATCTCTCATTTAGAATTCGTGTTTTTCCCGACGTACGCGGAGCGACAACCACACTGTATTTGAGCCAGGTTTCGCAGCCCCCTCCCCCCCCCCCGCCCCCAAAACACCTTCATTGTTGAGAATCTACAAGCTACTATTTATTGGTTATTTGATTGGTTCAGGCGACGTCGCGTCGCAACGCCCCGCCCCGCGCTCCACGGTATTATGGCGATATCGCTGTTATTCTTCGCACTACTCCTGGTTGTCGGAAAACGAAAGGCTGATTATTTTTTTCTTTTTATAAAAACCCTAAAACCCTGACTGACCAACTGACAATGAACACAAAATGGCTATGCTAAAAAAACTAAGTTTTTGTTTAGTTTTTCATAATTATGGTAGTCTTAGCGTTTTTTCATTTAGCAGGTGAATCTTTAGCATGGAGTACGGTAGTCTGGAGTTTACGGTAGTCTGGAGTTTACGGTAGTCTGGAGTTTACGGTAGTCTGGAATACGGTAGTCTGGAATACGGTAGTCTGGAGTTTACGGTAGTCTGGAGTATGGTAGTCTGGAGTATACGGTAGTCTGGAGTATACGGTAGTCGTTCCCG
>NC_139717.1:1488710-1548710 GCF_964188405.1 Protomyctophum parallelum
CGCTCCGGTGGTGAGGTGACCACCGCTCCGATGGTGAGCTGACCACCGGAGCTGAAATAACGTTGAGCGGTGGTGAGTAAAAACAGAGAGAAGGGCTGGAGCGGTGGCGGTGGTTTGCTCTTCACCGCGGCTCAGTGACGTCATGTTGTAGTTCGGTGGTCACCTCAGTGACGTCATGTTGTAGTTCGGTGGTCACCTCAGTGACGTCATGTTGTAGTTCGGTGGTCACCTCAGTGACGTCATGTTGTAGTTCGGTGGTCACCTCAGTGACGTCATGTTGTAGTTCGGTGGTCACCTCAGTGACGTCATGTTGTAGTTCGGTGGTCACCTCAGTGACGTCATGTTGTAGTTCGGTGGTCACCTCAGTGACGTCATGTTGTAGTTCGGTGGTCACCTCAGTGACGTCATGTTGTAGTTCGGTGGTCACCTCAGTGACGTCATGTTGTAGTTCGGTGGTCACCTCAGTGACGTCATGTTGTAGTTCGGTGGTCACCTCAGTGACGTCATGTTGTAGTTCGGTGGTCACCTCAGTGACGTCATGTTGTAGTTCGGTGGTCACCTCAGTGACGTCATGTTGTAGTTCGGTGGTCACCTCAGTGACGTCATGTTGTAGTTCGGTGGTCACCTCAGTGACGTCATGTTGTAGTTCGGTGGTCACCTCAGTGACGTCATGTTGTAGTTCGGTGGTCACCTCAGTGACGTCATGTTGTAGTTCGGTGGTCACCTCAGTGACGTCATCTTGTAGTTCGGTGGTCACCTCAGTGACGTCATCTTGTAGTTCGGTGGTCACCTCAGTGACGTCATCTTGTAGTTCGGTGGTCACCTCAGTGACGTCATGTTGTAGTTCGGTGGTCACCTCAGTGACGTCATCTTGTAGTTCGGTGGTCACCTCAGTGACGTCATCTTGTAGTTCGGTGGTCACCTCAGTGACGTCATGTTGTAGTTCGGTGGTCACCTCAGTGACGTCATCTTGTAGTTCGGTGGTCACCTCAGTGACGTCATGTTGTAGTTCGGTGGTCACCTCAGTGACGTCATCTTGTAGTTCGGTGGTCACCTCAGTGACGTCATCTTGTAGTTCGGTGGTCACCTCAGTGACGTCATCTTGTAGTTCGGTGGTCACCCAACCACCGAAAGTCCAGACTATGTATGAGCCTTGACCCCCATGTGGCCCTCGTGTCGCACCCAGGCCAATATGAGTGGACGGAGAGTTGCCCTCCAATGAATCAGGTTTGAACTATAATATGTCCACCCCCTCTGTGATTTGACCTGAAATCTCTTAAATGTGTGGCACAAATGTGCCCCCCCCCCCCCCCCCCCCACACCAATAATATGTTTTTTTTAAATAGCTTTTCACTTAAAACAACCACACAAACAAGCTTGTGGTTCACACCCATATTATGATAATGTCTGTCTGTCTGTCTGTCTGTCTGTCTGTGTGCAACAGGGGGGTGATAAGGGCTTAACCCATTCTGACCGGGCACCCATTTTGGTGTCGGCATCATGTTATGCTTTAGCTATTGAAAAATAGCAGATCTACAAGCTCATATCGCGCCACCGAGTGGCGCGATACGAGCTTGTAGGTCTGCCATTTTTTGAAAAATCGAAGAACGACTGATTTTTTTTTAAATCTGATCTCAGGTCAGAATGGGTTGATCAGACCCAGTGTTTGTCCGGCGGAAACCTGGTATGAATCTGATCTCAGGTCAGAATGGGTTAATGTAACATCTCTAAAGAGTTCTTAGGGGGGGGGGGGGGGGGGTTCAAAGTGTTATTTTACATAAAGTGATTGTACTGTTTTGTATCGTGTAGGAGAAGAAGTGTTATGTATATGAGCATATTTTCAATAAAGCATTCAGGGTTTTGAAAAAAAAAAGGAAAAAGCTGTAGTCCATGCATGGAAGTTTCTTTCAATAGAGAAAGAAATAAATGAAAAGCAGGTCATGAACATTAAACAAGAATAGCAGTAATGCAATACAGTGAGGACATGAATAACACATTAAGAGAAGTGGGTCTTGAGCTGTGCTTTGAATTGGCATATTGCCGTGAGATATAGGTTTACGCTGCCAAAGCAAGTGTCAAAAAAATATATAATATAAAACCAGGTAAATGTGGAAAGTATATTTGCAGTTGGAGGAGGTACAGCATTCTGTAAACAGAGCTGTGTTTTCTACAGGGTATAAAGCTTTTTTTAAACCTAATAGCAGCAGTATTTTGCAATCAAAATGAAGTGAGGGGCGCTAACATATTAAAGTCTAACTCATGTTGATTAGGTGATGTAATGGTGATGTAAAACAAACAAACAGTGCCAACGCAAACATTAAACGCCATTAACAATAAGGAGTCAATATGACGTAAATGTTCCCTTCGTTGTCAATGGCGTTTACAAAACAAACATTGAACTAAAGACACATTAAACCTGTGTGTAGGAGGGCCTCAAAAACAAACATTAAACCTGTATATATATAGGACTCAAAAATAGAATAATATGTGTTTAGTTACTAGAGGTCTATTGGTACAGATTAATAGTCGTTAGACCAGTCATTAGTCCATTTGATGAATTGAACAATGTGGACCCTGTTGTAAACAAGTGTAATGCTTAATTGGGTCGTCCACTCACAGTTGACAGTCTTTGTATTGAGTTTGTGCTTAAAATGTACTGTAAATTCTACAAACTGTTAATAAATATTTCAATCAATCAAACCTACAACTACAACCTATCTCAAACCCTCACCCTAAACCTAACCTCCCACGGGGCAGCACACCTAAACCTAACCTTAACCCATGTCTAAACCAATGACTAGTCTAAGGTCACATTCATACCAGAGAGCTTTGCTGCGATTAAAACGAATCCTGCTGCGCATTGTCAGAAAGTGCGCTTCGTTTGGCAGGTGTGAAGGCTCATTCGAATCCTAATGCGCAGCAAATAACCGCATTTTACTCCGCCCAAAAACGTGGGTTTCGCTTCGCTTCGAATCGCACTTGACTACGATTCGGTGCAGGTGTGAATGCAATCCGCAGTAAATAAAGGAAATGAAGCAAACATAATGTGGCGGGTGAGGAGCTGAACACAGTTGGAGACGGAGAAGGCATATTTTACGCAGCGCAAAGATGTCCCGTTACTGTGGATAGACGTGGTCGAATAAGGAGACTGAAGCCCTGATCGAAATGAGGACGTGTACATTAATCAATTGCTTAAGAAAACACATAAAAACACTGCAGTGTATTATTAAGCAATATTACACGAGAGGGTGTTGTTTAACGTGGTTATTGCCACGACAGTGATGCGGTCAGGAACGAGACGAAGTCGAGTTCCGCAAGCATCACTGAAGTGGCAATAATCACGTTAAACAACACCCTCTCGTGTAATATTGCTATTCTACAACAGTTACCCTTAAAACAAAGAGAATCGCTGAAAAAATATTTTTTTTTAATGACAGATGTAGTCACTACGACCACAAATGTCCAAAGAAACTAGCTAGCCTAGCCACCGAGTTTGCTAGCGCTCTGGGAGAACAGAGCAGCTGAATTCTTTGTTTTGATTAGGTGGTGGTGTGTGCTGGTTAAACCACCGGCTAGAAGGCTGTTTCAACCAATCAGATTGCTTCCTCTTAACGACCTGTTGTAGAATAGCCTACATAATATTCTGTCTGTCTGTGCGTGCCGTAAACATGGAGTGCTGTCACTGTGTGGGACTGGGGAGTTATATCAGTGCGCTCATGCAGCGCTGTGCCTCCATGCCCAAAAGAACAGTGTGTGGCGGCTGCGTGCGTAGAGAGAGAGAGAGGGGGTCCCAGACGGCACGACACATGCACGTTATGAGTGTAATTTTATCACCATAGATTTCACTGTGTAGGCTATAGTTTATGAACGGAACACATTGATAAAGGTCCCCCTTGCTGCGTTTCCAATTGCTGCGAATGACAGTGTGAAGGCAAACCGCAGCCAATTAAATATGCAAGAATCCCGTTTCCCCGCCCATACGGATCTGAGTCTACCGAAGTATTAGGTGAGAATCTGACCTAAACCTAACCTCCCACGGGGCAGCACACCTAAACCTAACCTTAACCCATGTCTAACCAATGACTAGTCTAAGCCTAACCTCCCACGGGGCAGCACACCTAAACCTAACCTTAACCCATGTCTAACCAATGACTAGTCTAAACCTGACCTCCCACGGGGCAGCACACCTAAACCTAACCTTAACCCATGTCTAACCGATGACTAGTCTAAACCTGACCTCCCACGGGGCAGCACACCTAAACCTAACCTTAACCCATGTCTAACCGATGACTAGTCTAAACCTGACCTCCCACGGGGCAGCACACCTAAACCTAACCTTAACCCATGTCTAACCAATGACTAGTCTAAACCTAACCTCCCATGGGGCAGCACACCTAAACCTAACCTTAACCCATGTCTAACCGATGACTAGTCTAAACCTGACCTCCCACGGGGCAGCACACCTAAACCTAACCTTAACCCATGTCTAACCAATGACTAATCTAAACTAAGTATGCACACCTAAACCATGTACAACCCAGATTCGGCACAAACAAGGGACTAAATTATTTTCGCTCCTATGCCACCAAAATGTGGAACGCCCTACCAACAGTCATTAAGACATGTGTAAAATGTACTGTAAATTCTACAAACTGTTAATAAATATTTCAATCAATCAATCAAAAAACCTAAACCTAACCTTAACCCATGCGATGACTAGTCTAAACTAAGTATGCACCCCGCATAATCTACCTATCAAGGCTATCAAAACATCTAAATGATTTACTGGCACCACCCGGTGGTAAACCTCAGTACAGCATTGAACGTGTGTGTGTAGCTATTATTGTACAGTGTATGAATAATGTCAACAACGTTCTCTTTATTTATATAGCACATTTTAGACAGCGAGTGCAGTTCAAAAAAACACAACAAGAAAGCATCAACTACGTATAGTAATAGTAAAAACAAAAGCAGCAACTGAAACAGGAAACAGACATGCAATGATCTAAGTAAAAGCGATGCTAAAGAGCCTGGGCTGTATTCTGCGTGTCTTAAGTACCAGGTCTTATTCCCTAACTTGAGTAAACTAAAGACCTGGTCAATGCTCTTTGGCCACTCATTGACCACGCATTGACCACGCCTCCAGGTCTTTAGTTTACTCAAGTTAGGGAATAAGACCTGGTACTTAAGACACGCAGAATACAGCCCCCTATGTCTAAAGATTTGGTTTAAAAAATGTCCACAGATTCAGAGAACCGTAGCTCCCTCGGCAGGCTGTTCCACAGCACAGGGGCATATATAGTAGCTAAAGGCGGCTTCTCCATAACTATGTCTTTGTGTTATAGGGGTCTCTGGAATGAGGAATCTATATCGGAGACCAGCGCAATTACAACAAGTCTATACACAATTAGAGAATGTAGAAGAATTGTAATTTTCACCAACGGCTGTTATTTCTCCCTATATGGTACAGTAACCACAACATTATACAGCATGGACTTAGTGGACACAATCCTCAAGGTCATTACACACTGGCGAATTAGCGACGCAATGCGAATAAGCGATCTGAAAATGCGAAATATTGCATGTTGCAGTTCGCCTGCGAATCTCTGCAAAATACGACACCAGAGCGAACAAATAAAAGCTAAAACGGTCGCATTTTCGCACATTCGCACATTCGCCACTGATGTGGAAGCTTGCATGGACTTCAATTGGTTTTTTTTAAATGCGAATTATTCGCACGAATATATCGCGTCGCCAATTCGCCAGTGTGTAATGACCTTTAGCCTTTGGTGCGGGAGGCTAAAGGTCATGAAATGGTGGCACATTCTCTGAATAATGGGCCTTGATATGAAATGGGTTGAAATCAGTGTTGTTTTTGGCAGCAAATTTCTATTTTAGTTTTAGTCATAGTCTCCTGAATAGTTTTCACTTAGTTTTAGTCGCATTTTAGTCACCTGGAATGTCTTAGTGTTAGTCTAGTTTTAGTCGACTAAATGTCATAAGATTTTAGTCGACTAAATCTACAGGCGATTTAGTCGACTAAAATGTATTTTTGCGGACCTTGTTGCCGTCATAATGACTTATTTTACACTTGCTGAAAATAGCAGATCTACAAGCTCACAACTTGTAGATCTGCTATTTTCAGCATGCGACCAAGTGTAAAATGACTTATACTGGATCTCTTGTCCACTAGTCCCTTCCTAACATTTTAGTCTAGTTTTTATTTGTTGAAGAAATTGTCAGTATATTTAGTCTTAGTTTTAGTCACTATAGCACAGTTTTCATTTAGTCTCCATTTAGTTTTCTTAGTAGGTAGTCTTAGGTAGTTGACGAACATTTTTCGTCTTACTTTTAGTCGACGAAAACAACACTGGTTGGAATCCACTGTATAGCCTATGTGGGAGCTATATTCAGTGATTTGCTATTTCAGTATTTCTGTTATATATGTAATGCATTTCTTATTTTTAGTTTAATTTACTTTGCTTAATTGGTTTGTTTACAGCCATTATTTCTGTTGCAGATAAAGCTTTTATTTTGAAGGTGATGGGCAGTTCACAGCTGAGTCTATTTAATTAAGAGAGCACTCAGGGAGTCAGAGAGCACTGGGAAGGCACACGGTTTTTTACCAGCAGCAGCTAGGGAGACACTTTGACATCTTTGTATCCTACACTATGTCTGTCTGGATGAGCAAATAAAAACAACATCAAATGTGGCTGCCCCTGACTGGACATTGGTGTTATTCCTGCAACTGCGTAAGATTCGCTGCCCGGTGCATTTAGTGGCTTTTAAAGTTGTATTGTTGGTGTTGATTAGCCACTACATAAAGTAAAAAACCCTCCTTATTGAAGCGGAAACTTTTATTGTTGGATTGGAGTTTTTTTGCACCTTTTGGATGTTTGGAGTTGGAGTGGATGCACTTGCACTTTCAAACAGATCAATCAATGGAGCCACACCCGCACAATGCACTTGTCACTTTGAAGCTTTGAACTGCCTTTGATCAACCCTGGACACGGTCGGAGAACGGAGAAGCCCCTGGCTTCATGGACGCCCCACAAAACTACTCCACAACAGCATTGGTATGTGAACTTGAAAAATAATCTGTCAGCTTTATTGGAAAAAGGCAAACTTATTTTGGAGTGACAGAATTATTAATTCACTACATGCAAATGAGTATTGGGAGTTTGGACTTTGTGAGAGACATTGCCTGTGAGAGCTAATTCAGACAAAATGGATCAAGATGGTACAAACGAGACGGTGCCTCCTGTGGGTGACACAAATGTTTCATGTGTGGAGAATGTTTCTCAGCCGGAGCGCTCTGCAAAACGGGCCATTAAGTTTACTGAAAAAGGGTTGTCATTTTACGTACAAACATGTCAAGAGAAGAGGTCTGCAAAAATCAAACATGCCAAACAGCACCTTGAACAAATCCGTGTCTTGATGACATCTACTGCCAATGTGAATTCTGTGCAAGCTCAGTTGTGTCAATTCATCAAGTGTTATGAGGAGGCTATGGACATGCATGAGTCATTCATGAATCTGGATTTGCCTGAGGAGGAGGTTAAAAGGCAAAATACACATTTCAATACAACAATGACAAAGTTTTGTCATTTCACTGAGGCGGTGAAGGATTGGTTGTCTGCTGCTGGGCACCCTCATGTGGTATCGAATGAAAATAATGTTGAAAATGAGTCTGAAACAAATGAAACTGGTGTTGAAACAAATGCAAATGAGGTTGAAAATGGTGTTGAAATACATGACAATGTTGACATTGATGTTGAGATTCAAACTAAGCAAAGAGTTATTGATGATATAAATCCGGAGGACAGTGTCTCCAACATTTCATGTCCAAGGGAAAAAACACACTCTAATGTATCTAAGACCTCCTCTGCTGCATCCGCCAGGCTAAATGCAGAGGCTGACAAGGCAGCACTTGTGGAGCGCATTAATGCATTAAAAAGGAAACATGAGTTGGAAGCAAAGGAGGAGGAATTAAGGAAGGAAACTGAGAAAATAAGAAAGGAAAAGGAACAGTTGGCTCTGGAGAGTGAGCTAGCTGCAACTAATGCCAAACTCAGTGTGTTGGAAACCAGCTCAACATGCAGCTCCAGAAGATCAGATGGACTGAACTCATACCTGGAAAGAAACAAGGCTCAGAATCAAATGACAAGCCAACTCAACCCTCGAGCTAATCAATTTGTCCCACAGGGAAATGACAAAAATGACATGCAAAATGTATCTCACCCTGAGGCCCAGGCTGTCACTGTAAGGCCAAAGACAAGATCACAGACCATCAGGTTTATGGAAACCACACAAAGGGCAACATTGCAGTCAGACTTCAGACCATCAACCAATAACACTCGAGCACCAATAACACAAATGGTTCACAATACTCCACAAACAGGACAGGCATCCACCTCGAACATTACATCTAATAATTGCACCCAAAATGACATTGTGAACATTATGCAACGCCAAACTGAAATTACTAACATGTTGGTACAGCAAAATTTAGCATCTTCCCTACCAGTGAGAGAAATACCCATTTTTGATGGTGACCCCCTTCAATTCCATTCCTTCATCAGATCCTTTGAAAATTGTGTTGAGGTCAAAACTGACAATGCAAGTGATTGTTTACACTTTTTAGAACAGTACACCAGGGGGCAACCAAGAGACCTGGTGAAAAGTTGTCAGCACCTACCCTCTGTTCAAGGCTACCAAAGGGCCAAATCCTTGCTTTCTGAACATTTTGGAAATGAATACAAAATTGCTTCTGCTTATATGGACAGAATTGATAGCTGGCCTCTGGTTAAAGGAGAAGATGTCAAAGCACTGCAATCCTTTTCTCTTTTCTTGAGGGAATGCTCAAATTTAACACAGCAAATCATGCACATGAATGAGTTGGACATGCCATCGAACCTCAGAAATATTGTCATGAAGCTTCCTTATAAGATGAGGGAGAAATGGAGGAATGTTGCATGTGATTTACAGGAGCAACGTGGTTGCAGAGCACTTTTTATTGACCTTGTGACATTTGTTGAAAAATAAGTTAGAATTGTCTCTGACCCACTGTTTGGAAATATTCAGGATCCAAAAAATACCAGCTACAACAGGTCACCCCCCACTGTCACTCAACCAAGGCAGAGGAATCAGGGCACCTTTGCCACCAGTGTCACTGCAGTGAAAGAGGAAAACAAAAGTCACATACAATGCTGTTTATTCTGCCAACAAACCAGTCACTCACTTGACGAATGCTCACAGTTTGAGTCCAAGACACAAAAAGACAAAATAGATTTCATAAAGGAGCATGGGATTTGTTTTGGATGCTTGAAAGTGGGACATACAAGTACATTTTGTACGAGTAGATTGTATTGCGGCGTGTGTCAGAAAATACATCCGTCAGTTCTTCACATTGAGCATAATGAACCTGGGAGTGTAACCTCCTGCGAGCCTCAGACATGTGGCCATATAGGGGCTGGAGACGAGGACAATGCTGTGTTTTCCATTGTTGCAGTTAAAGTGAAAAGCAAAATGAGTGACAGATTTGTGCAGACCTATGCATTTTTGGATCCGGGGAGTTCTGGTACCTTTTGCACGCAGAACCTTGCAAAGAGACTGGGGCTAAGTGGCAAGCCAGCCAGTACTCTATTAAGAACAATGGGGCAAAAGAAAATAGTGAGTACCAGTATTTTGTCTCACTTGGAAATATCTGGCATGGATAATAGGAATGATTTTATTGAACTGCCAAATGTTTTAACCCAAAAGGCTATGCCAGTGTCAAGAGTGAACATTCCACGACAGGATGAAGTGGACAAATGGCACTACTTGAAGAACATAAAGCTGCATGACTTGGATGCAGATGTGGATATGCTCATCGGAACTAATGCAGCAAAAGTGATGGAACCATGGGAGCTGATCAACAGCAAAAATGAAGGACCATACGCAGTCAGAAGAAGAGTTGGCTGGGTCATCAATGGACCACTCAGGAGTGGAACTAGGTGCAGAGTTAAAACTGGCTGCTCTGTTGTCACAACAAATCATATATCTGTGGAACATCTGGAAGAAAAGTTAATTAAACAACACAACCATGCTTTGAATGAAACATCAGAGAGACAATTTGAAATGCCCAGAGAGGACACTCAATGCACGATGAGAACAACAGAAATGAAAAATGAACATTACATTGACTTACCTTTCAGAAAAGAAGATCCGGTCTTGCCAAGTGAATTGCAGAGCATCAAGGTGCAACTTCAAGGCCTGAAGAGGAATGGCCCAGATTCGCTTGAAAACGAGTGGCCTACGCTGGAAATGGAGTCGGTATTTCCCATTGATGACCCAGAGGTCAAAAGAGAAGCAGCAGCCATCGTTAAGGACTCATCTTGCTTCTCATCTGGGAAGATTAAAATGCCTGTCTCCCGGTTCTTTGAACTTAAAAGGCTTCTGAGTCAAAAGAGAAAGGAGCTTAAAGCCACCAAAAGTGACAATGATACTCGAATCAAAAGTATTGAACAGAATCACCACAGCTTCAAGTGCACACTGTCTGGAAAACATTTCACTCCAAAAGATTGTGATGAAGCAGAGAAGGCAAGCATGCATTTTGTGCAGAAACACAGGTTCAAGAATGAAGTTACCTCCCTCAAACATGGTTCAAATATCTTCTCCAAGAACAGTCCACTGTACATATTAGACCCCATACTGGAGGACATCTTCAGAGATGGAGGACACGCTGGGAAGAACCACATGTTGTGCAGAACCCCCATAAAAGCATCTGACGACCCCCATGACCTTGAGGCCCCCACCCCAAACCATATTCTCCTGCTGAAAGGAAACCCCAACTTTCCCCCAGGATTCTTTGAAAAGAGTGACTTGTACATCAAATAGAAAATGGACAATTCTATCTACTTTCTCTTTCTATCCTGTCTTCTCTCCATCTGTTTATCTTTCAGTGGCTACAGAGAGGGAGACGTGTACACGGATGGAAAGAATAGCTCCCTTGTACGTTTACACATTGTAATTGTGATTCTCACAATTAGGGGCCGGAATGTGGGAGCTATATTCAGTGATTTGCTATTTCAGTATTTCTGTTATATATGTAATGCATTTCTTATTTTTAGTTTAATTTACTTTGCTTAATTGGTTTGTTTACAGCCATTATTTCTGTTGCAGATAAAGCTTTTATTTTGAAGGTGATGGGCAGTTCACAGCTGAGTATTTAATTAAGAGAGCACTCAGGGAGTCAGAGAGCACTGGGAAGGCACACGGTTTTTTACCAGCAGCAGCTAGGGAGACACTTTGACATCTTTGTATCCTACACTATGTCTGTCTGGATGAGCAAATAAAAACAACATCAAATGTGGCTGCCCCTGACTGGACATTGGTGTTATTCCTGCAACTGCGTAAGATTCGCTGCCCGGTGCATTTAGTGGCTTTTAAAGTTTTATTGTTGGTGTTGATTAGCCACTACAGCCTATACTGTAGTAAAGTAGTCAGTGTCACAACAAACATGATTAGACAAATATTAAATGTAGTTGTAGCGCCCACATCCTACATTTGTGGCACTACTGGTTGCCGACAGTGGGGTTGTAGTTTAAGACGTGTGCTCCAGGAAGTGATGTCCAAACATGTGCGTAGAGTTGGTATAATGAGGATTTATTATCTGTCTCTGCAGGCCTAGTCACTACAGCATACATATAAATAAATGCACGTAAATGATACGGAAACTGCCCATAGGTCCGAAGTCCTGTTAGTCCGAACATGCACTGCTCCCGTGCTTGCGGTTAGGTTTAGGTTAGGGTTAGAGATAGGGATAGTAATTTCGGAACAATGAACCTTCTGACTAATGACACGGCACCAATGATACAAACAGCCTCCTAAACACAGTCTGAACACTGTTTGCCTCTCGTCAGCAACACCTGCTGCTTGATTGAGACCTGATTAAATACCCATCCAACCTTCACATTGACCACACCCCTCAGTGGACGGACATCATTGGCCACAAGTAGGAGACTCAAATGGAGCTTACAGTAGCATTTATATCATTCATGGAGGTATTCTGTGCAATATAATTCCATTTCACAGATAACAGTAATCAATAATAAACCTGAAGATGAAGGGGGGGGGGGGGGGGCAATATGCTGCCACTAAACTATAAAGAACCATTGATGTGATCAACAGATTGTTTTTATCCAATGGCAGCAGACATTAATAATGTGCATGAAATCATAATCCTTAATTCTTGTTTGAATATTTTGACTAGCTGGACATCTCTACTTCACATGTTTGTATGATAACCATCACAGACTAGCAGCTTAGTGGTAGATGTCATGCATTGAATTATGAATACATGCACCCCTATATTGGCACACGCAAATTGTGACAACAAATAATATGATCAACTTTTGAAACCTTACTTTGTGCAGAGACCAATATGAAACCAGTTGTCTGCATAACTCAAATATGGGGATTTGATTGGAATGGTTATTTTACTTCCACAAAACTTCCATATAGCCTATGCTTAAATGGCCTTTTAATGCAGTGTGCACACACGTCTAAGCAATTTAAAATAAGGCTTGTAAATGTCCTAATCATGGCTATAGAAATCTGTTCACCGTTCTAAGCTTTATAATATGAGTACTAACATGTGTTTTGTACGTTTTGTAACTCTAGAGATACACAATACACTTGAGGAGGGGCCATGGACCGGACAGTATCACGCTAAAAGGTTCACAAGATTTATTAATTATTATACACACAGGACAGACATAGCTGGATCCTATAATGACGTAACTAACAGAGACATAACAAACTCTTACTGCAGCAAGCTGACCTCGCTGTCTGAGATGAGATGTCACCAGTAGCTAGTCACTATAATGTTGCTCTGGAGAGGGAAGTCTGGAGCTCTCTGGTGGAGCTGTTGCCCCCGCGACCCGATTATTGTGTAGAGACCTATAAGCACACCTTTCTGCATATTTCAAGTATGGGTAATTGATTGGAATAGTTATTTTACTTATAGGCCTATTCAATACTTTCATAGATTGTTTAAAGTAACCCTGTTACTCTGTGTCAATCATTTCGGGAATATTCGGCGTGTATATGCCTATAAGAAACACCATGAAACCGCCCATTAACCTGTTTTCATTGATTGATTGATTAACAGTTTGCAGAATTACAGTACATTTCAAGTACAACTCATTGAACTCAATACAAAAACTGTCAACTGTGAGTGGACGACAGCATAAACTCATAAAGCATTATACACTTGTGACTTGTTTACAATAGGGCCCACCATTTTCAATTCATCAAAAACATTTAGAGACGTACGAATCGGAATATACACAACAATATTATATAGTCAAAATATGTCATGTCACGCACCCCCTATAGAGGGCGCTCGCGCACCACAAGGTGCCGCAAGTTTGGGAACCCCTGCTTTGGTCCAAGAGACTTCAGTCCACAGTTTCACCTCTTGAGCCTCCTCCGCTCCGCTCCACCTCCGCAACCCGATCACAGTCCAGGTTTTCACAGCCCGGACTGTGAAGTGAAATCCAGTCCACAGTTTCACAGCCTCCTCCAGCCCGTCGCGTCGGATCCAGTCCAGGGTTTCCAGCCTCCTCCCTCCAGTCAGTCAGTTAGTTCAGTCAGTCAGTCAGTCAGACCGACTCCTCCAGGTTGTGTCAGCCCAGAACAGAGCACCGTCTGCGGGGAGAACACAGGCTGCCAACCCCCTGTCCTGTCCTGTCCTGCCCGGTGGGTCCGAACCCTTTAGCCCTGCGGTCAGACAGACAGACATGGCGGCTCCGCTGGCCCACTTCGACGAGGACTGGCAGGACTTCAACGAGTTCAAGGCGTCCGAGGAGGTCTCGGAGGAGGAGGAGGAGGAGGAGGACGACCGGCTCAACTCCAACCACCACGCCGCGGCCAGAGACCCTCCGAAGGGCGAAGAGGACGCCTCGTCGGGCCAAGAGGAGGAGGAGGAGGAGGAGGAAGACCACAGCTTCATGTCGTCCTGTGAGGACCAGGACCACAGCTTCAGGTCCACATTGGAGGACCACCAGGACCTCCACAGCTTCAGGTCCGTGGAGGAGCTGGTCCGGGGCTTCGACCGGCAGCTGGGAGCGGTCTTCGGGGACTACGGCGCCGCCACGGACAGCATGGCGCCCGTCCGGGTCCAGCCCTTCACGGAGGACGGGCTCCTCAGACACGACGGGTAGGTTAATGTGACTTCATTTGTGCTCACAGTGGGGGGTCCGTGGGGCCCGCCGGGGGGTCCGTGGGGCCCGCCGGGTTGGTCCACGGACAGGAGGGGGAGGGGGTCTGGTTCTACGGGGTCCCCTATTTGGCCGTAGTCCCTTTCGGGGACCCCTCAGAAAGAGGCTACGTGTCCTGCTGTCTCTGTCTGAGTGACTGTCTGGCTGTTATTGTTTGTTTGTTGTGACTTCTAACTTATTGTGCGAGTCTTCATTTTAGACACTTTGTTGCCTTGAACTAGGGGTCCGCGGGGGTCCCCAGCAACAAGAGGGACAGTTTTACTAGAATACGTTTAGTTTTTGAGAGTCACAGACTGTTGACAAAATCTGTATGTTGTGACTTAATAGGGCTAACTTTGTGCTTAACGTGGGGGTCCGTGGGGTCCAGCAGGGGGTCCGTGGGGTCCACCAGGGGGTCCGTGGGGTGGGGGGGGGGGGTCTAGGTGGTCCACGGGGGTCCTCACGGAACATCAACATGTAGACGTGTTTTGTTTGTTTTGTATATGGATCGGTTGAGACTGACTGTTGACCAAAACCTTGACGAGATGTTGTGTTGTCATTAAATATGCTGTTGTATTTAGGGGGGGGGGGGGGGTCCCTGGCATGGAATCTCCTCAAATGGGGGGTCCGCGGCCATGGGGGGTCCGCGGCCATATGGGGGGTCCTTGACATGTAAATGTGTTTATAGTTTATACTAGACTGACTGAGGCTGGAGAAGGTTTAACTTTGAACCTTGAAAGTTAGCCACGTTAGCATTACAGCAGGCTAACTCTACTCTATGTATGGGCTACTCTAAAGAGAACGCACGGGATGCGTCCGTGACGTCACAGCCAAGCCACCACGTAGCGGAAGTGCTCCATTAGACTCACTGACCTCAGTTACTATACCATGCACACATTGATTGATTGATTGAAATATTTATTAACAGTTTGTAGAATTTACAGTACATTTTAAGCACAAACTCAATACAAAGACTGTCAACTGTGAGTGGACGACCCAATTAAGCATTACACTTGTTTACAAGAGGGTCCACCTTGTTCAATTCATCAAAACATTTAGAGACGTACAAATAGACACTTCTATGTAGTTAAAGAACAGAACAGGAATTCATCACCCATAACCATTATCCCTTAAGAAATAAATAACCGACAAACACTAACAGCTATTATCTGATGAAATAAAATACAAATATATTTTGAAGCGCAGTCCCTGCAACCACACGAAACAAGTGCATTTTATTATGGGGGGGGGGGGGGGACTGGTGTATTTGTATTTTTCTAATGGGTAAAATAGCACATTTCTGCGCACATAGAATGTCTCCAAATGGCCATCCCTGCTTGGACATGCAGGGCATAAAGCACTGTAGTCTACTAAGGGCAGACATGTAAAATAATACATAATTTATGTATTCTAAACTCCCAGTAGCATTATAGGAATAAAGTGTTTATATGGTGATATAGACCACCTCCAGACCATAATGGAAATTAATTTGGAACGGGATATTCTATTCCAATTGAGGTGTTTACAGGAGGAAAGTAAAGGAAAGGTACTATGTTTACCCAGGGTAACTGGACTAGGGAAAGGAAAGGTACTATGTTTACCCAGGGTAACTGGACTAAGGAAAGGAAAGGTACTATGTTTACCCTGCAGGGTAACTGGACTAGGGAAAGGAAAGTAGTGATGCACCGAATATTCGCAGAAAATATTCGGCAGAAAATGGCTAAATATGCATTTTCGGCCTATTCGGTTTCGGCCCAAATAGGCAGAAAATATATCATTGAATAGTGTATGCAATTAATGCATTAAAAAGGGCTGAATAAATGTTTTATGGATCCATAATAGTGATTATTATTTAAGTTAACATAACATTTGTAGAATCAGACTCATGTTAATGGGTGAGGATACTAAAACAGCGATATTCAGTTACACTTCATACCAATGATACTGTGCGGGTATAGGTATGTTAAGTGATAACCACTTTCAACATGGCATTATAGGCAAAAGCTTTCTAAATCTTTCACATTTTCCAAACATCTACAAGCTTGTAGGTCAACATTTTTTTCTATTTGTTGTACAACAAAGTATTTATAGTGCTTAAGTGGCATTCTGGACTAGACCTGTCTGGCTGGAAACATTGTGGTTGCAAGGACTGCATTTCTGACCTTTCAGATACAGGACTGTGTCACAGTCATTACCCGGTGATTGAGAGATTATTTATTCTGTACTTACTCTGTATAAACATACTATTTTAACTAGTGATGCATCGAATATTCAGCCGCAGAAAATGTTCGGTTTCGGCCCGAATAGGCAGAAAATATATCACCGAATAGTGTATGGAATTAATGCATTCAAAAGGGCTGAATAAATGTTTTATGGACCCATAATAGTGATTATTATTTAAGTTAAGTTTTGCCATAATCATTTATTTTAAATAAATCAGGTAGCTTTAAGGTACGGCCATGACAGCAATGGTAGGAAAAAAGATGTATAATATTAATCATATTCGGTATTCGGTTTTCGGCCAAGAATTTCAATTTCGGTGCATCCCTAAAGGAAAGGTACTATTTTTTACCCAGGGTAACTGGACTAAGGAAAGGAAAGGTACTATTTTTTACCCAGGGTAACTGGACTAAGGAAAGGAAAGGTACTATGTTTACCCAGGGTAACTGGACTAAGGAAAGGAAAGGTACTATGTTTACCCAGGGTGACTGGACTAAGGAAAGGAAAGGTACTATGTTTACCCAGGGTAACTGGACTAAGGAAAGGAAAGGTACTATGTTTACCCAGGGTAACTGGACTAAGGAAAGGAAAGGTACTATGTTTACCCAGGGTAACTGGACTAAGGAAAGGAAAGGTACTATGTTTACCCAGGGTAACTGGACTAAGGAAAGGAAAGGTACTATGTTTACCCAGGGTAACTGGACTAAGCTCAAGAACTTGTTTACAGCCAGGCCCTGCTCATAGAACATTTCATGGTAGGGGTTCAATGCCTTGCTCAAAGGGCACTTCAGCGGTGGTAATTTTAACGTGCCGGTCCGGGGATACGAACTAGCGACCTACCGATATCAAGACCGCTCCGCAAACCGTTCGGCCACCGCTGCCTCAAAGCATTTTTATTCTGATAACTGGAATGAATCCATTCATTGGGGCCAGTCAGTGCTTTGTTTGTTCGAACTTGAATATCTTTAACCCATTTTGGCCGAGAACCCCTTTTGGTGTTAGCATTATGCTATGCTTTCGCTATTGACAAATAGCCGATCTACAAGCTCGTAGCACGCCACCGAGTGGCGCGCTACGAGCTTGTAGGTCTGACATAGAACGACTGACATAGAAACATAGCTTTTTCAGAAAACTGACATTTTTAGAATCTGATCTCATGTCAGATGCTCCTCCTACTGTAGTCACATGATGGAGGTTTCGCCACAGCTATATTTAATTTGCAGAAATAATTGAAACGTGCCTGATTTATTTCAACATAGTGTGTTTGTCACGACACCATTTTACAGGTGTAAATAAATAAACAAGTAAATTAATAAATACAAGCTCCCTAGCTCTGGTCCATAGCTTTGGTTGGTTGATTGAAATATGCTTTAACAGTTTGCAGAATTACAGTACATTTCAAGCACAAACTCAATACAAAGACTGTTAATTAACTGTGAGTGGACGACCCAATTAAGCATTACACTTGTTTACAAGAGGGTCCACCATGGTCAATGCATCAAAACATTTAGAGACGTACAAAGAGACACTTCTATATAGTTTAAGAACAGAACAGGAATTCATCATAAAGGAGGTAAAAATGGAAAAGAAACATACAGTGAGGGGAAAGGGGGGGGATTCAGATTTTACGGGACCAGTTTCGAATTGCAGCCGTGCCCTTTGAGAGTGGTTTTGAAGGAGTCAAGGGATTCGCATGTCTTAATGACTGTTGGTAGGGCGTTCCACATTTTGGTGGCATAGGAGCGGAAATAATTTAGTCCCTTGTTTGTGCCGAATCTGGGTTGTACATGGTTTGTTGCACTCCCTCTGGTGTTGTGGGTTGTGGACTTCGTTATTAAAGACGTAGTGAAATGAAAAATATGTTTTTCTCACTTTTAGACCCCCCCAGAAGCAAAGATTTGAGTTAAAAACATTCGCTCTGAAAGAATATATATATTGAAAGATTTGCGACACATTTTCCCGATTTTTCAAAAACAGCAGATCTACAAGCTCATAGCGTGCTCATAGCGTGCTCATAGCGTGCTATGAGCTGCTATGAGCTGCTATTTTTCAATAGCTATATTAATATATAATGCTTAAAACACCAAAAGGGGTTCCCGCCCAGAATGGGTTAAGGGCCTTTGTGGTGCTGTGGTACCATGGGAGGTGCATGCATATTGCATAGTCAAAAATATCTTGTACGAGGGCTCCTGTTAAGGTCTTCAAGGTGTTTTTGTTGACCAGTGAGGAGATCCTGTAAAGGAATCCTGTTCTTTGTTTGACTTTTTTGATTAAGTTGGTGGCCATTTTATCACCGGAAAGATTAGCCTCCAGGATGGAGCCTATAGGTAGGTAATTTCATCTTTACGTGCGATAATATTGTCACCCACTCTAACCAGGAAGCCATTTGCCTTGCTGAGATTACCATTAGATCCAAAGAGAATGGATTCAGTTTTTCCCAGGTGTAAGGATAGTTTGTTTAATATCAGCGAGCCAGGAGCAGATTCTACCGAGTTCAGAGCTGAGGGTCTTTTCAACCTGCAGTTGGTTCCTGGTCCGAGACCAGCAGTGCTGAGTCATCTGCGAACAGGAACAAGTTGCAGTCACAAGATGACGGTTGCAGCTAGTCGCAACCGTTTGGTTGCAATGAGTTGCTGTGGTGAATCATTGGTGCTGTTTGGGTCTGTCTGTCTGCCTGTCTGTCTGTCTGCTTGTCTGCCTGTCTGTCTGTCTGTCTGTCTGCCTGTCTGTCTGTCTGCTTGTCTGCCTGTCTCACAACGACGTGCCTGGCTTCACTAATGAGTCTTCTGTCCAACAAGGGAGCAACTGCTTGTGTGTGTGTGTGTGTGTGTGTGTGTGTGTGTGTGTGTGTGTGTGTGTGTGTGTGTGTGTGTGTGTGTGTGTGTGTGTGTGTGTGTGTGTGTGTGTGTGTGTGTGTGTGTGTGTGTGTGTGTGTGTGTGTGTGTGTGTGTGTGTGTGTGTGTGTGTGTGTGTGTGTGTGTGTGTGCGTGCGTGCGTGCCAGCCTTTTGCCTTACTTAGAAACATCTCCCTCAAACTGTGCCCGAGCACCCTGGGGGAGAAATCTCCACAAATGTGGATGTTATGTAAAGTGTGTGTGTGTGGCATTAGTGCATGTGAACGAGTGTGTCCGTGTGACGATGCAGAGTCATTTTGACCTCAGAGCGCCTTTACATCCACTGTTGCCATGTCTGCTAATTATAAGCCTTTACATCCACCGTTGCCATGTCTGCTAATTATAAGCCTTTACATCCACTGTAGATCTCCTACTAAGAACATGTATGGACATTCTCTCGACAACATAGTTTGCGATCATCTCCAATAATTGGCGATCAGTCGATGATGTAATGATTGTGAGTGACAGGCCTAACGGGGGGGGGAAGGAGGAACGAGCAACACGCAACGAACGCTGTGTCACACTGATAAGCGTCAGAGAGGAAACGCTCTCCCACAGTGTCAGTTCCTGTGTCTCTTTCTCCTTCGGTGCATCTCGTGTCTGTTTAACCCTCTAACACCCAGCGTTGCTTTTTAGCAACAATCTTATTTATTTAATTTTTTTTTTTTTTTCTGTTCTTTTTTCACCTAAACGTCATCAGTGATGTTCATTGCAATGCCATTTCAATGCCATTGGTCATGATATTTGCATATAAATACCCCCCACAGAGGCTGCAATTCACACAAATAAAAAATGTCTGGACTCTGTGCAATTTTGAATTTCTTTTAACCTAAGACTTTACCCTAATAAAAGTAGGTATAATAATTGTAATATATGTTTTTTTGTGATCATTAGAATGTCTAGAACATGTTTTTTATTCATTATTGTGAAAGATATCCCCCAAATGTAAATTATTAATGTATTATATTATTATATCATTATTATATAATTATTATACATTTTTCATCTTTTTTATTTATTTATTTTTAACATATTTTTTAGTCTTAGTCCTAGTAGTACAAAGTAGTAGTAAGGTTGAAATCAATTTTTTGCAAGTAGAAATTAAAGGAGAATTCCATGCTAGAATGCTTTCTTATCTTTCTTACCTTTCTTTATAGTTGTTACGTCCCCACCAAAGAGGTTAATAATTTACATTTGGGGGATATCTTTCACAATAATGAATAAAACATTTTCTAGACATTCTAATGATCACAAAAAAACACATGTTACAATTATTTTACTTACTTTTATTAGTGTTAAAGGTCAAAAGTCATAGGTTAAAAAAAAATCAGTCCAGAGTCCAGAAATCTTTAATTTGTGTGAATTTCAGCCTCTGTGGGGGGTATATATATGCCAATATCATGACCAATGGCATTGCAATGAACATGAACATGAACATCACTGATGACGTTTAGGTGAAGAAAGACCAGAAAAAAATAATAATTAAGTAATTCATTAAAATATAACTTGTACTCACTTGTACCGTGTCTTACTTAAAATGCCCAAATTGTAATGTGTACGTGTGTGTGTGTTTGTTCTCCCCCCTTCGGTTTTCCTCACTTGTTTCCTCATATATGCATAATTTATTAATACATGTTTTCTCTTATCATTTTGACGTTGGAGGGAACAAGTTCCCTTCGTCCTCACCGAGATCAGTGTCCATGTTGACAGGAGGAGATGATCAGAGGAGCAGCGTTTGTACCACCATTATTAAGACAGGGACTGAAGTATGGATATAGTCTCTCAGTGAAGGAGCAGCCAGTGAAGGAGTAGAGGAGAACTCTGGCCTCCACGTCATAAAAGGAGACCAGACCCTCCTCATAATCCACAAACACTCCCACTGTCTGGAGCTTCTCTCTAACAGGGAGGAGGACATCAGGGCCAGCACGAGCCTTGTACTCATTTCCATTCCTCAACATTATCGACCAGTAACCATTGTTGGGGGTCAGTGGGATCTGTCCCTTCCTGTTGATGGACTCTCTGGCCACTCCTAGAGTCCACTTAGTCTTCCTTCTAACCTGAACCTCAAAGTAAAACCTTCCTGAGGAGAATCCTTGTTTTCCTAAGACATCGACACATGTATCAAATCTCTCTTTGTTCTTTGGGAGATTCTTCCTTATGTTTCCATGACTCACTTGTTTTCCATCGTCAGACAGGATGAGGTCAGGATGTGCTGTATCAGGATCCGGAGTCACATCCACTGCATATCTCTTGATCATCCTCAGCTCAACATCACCGAGCTTCATCATCTCTTGACTGAGTGTCTTCTCCAGCTGAGCCACAGCTGTCTTCACAGTGTCCACACATGAAGACTGATGGACATTGACCTTTGTCCAGTCCTTGGTGGGTGGAGGGGCGTTGATGGAGGTGAAGTTCTGGAGGATGTGGTCTTCAGAATGTGAGAGCTGTTTCAGCCCAGTGACTCTCTTCTCTAACTGAGTGATTTCCTGTTGCAGATCTTTGATGAAGCCTTCAGCCTGTTTCTCTGTTGTTTTCTGCTTCTCTTCAATCACACCAATGAGCTCAGCCTGGCTTCTCTCAATACAGCTGATCAGATCAGTGAAGATCTGCACACTGCCTGCTGTCACTGTGTCTGCATCCTTCCTGCTGAGCTCTACTGAGCGTTTGACCTCCTGAATCTTCACTCGTCTCTCCTGGATCATCGTCTGGATTTCAGCCTCTGTCTTTGCTTCATATTCTTCTTTCCACTCATGATACCTGAACGGACGAACCATTTCAGAAACAAAACTATTGATAGATACGTTTGGTCTCTTATAGGTTTCTGAACTAGTGGTCATGGGGTGTCTTCAACCAGTGATGTCTGTCTTATACAATCCAGGAATGTGTATGATGTGATTACAGCAGAATATTAAGTTGTAAGGGTTTATCTTTCTATGTGTGATCCAATGGTCTGTCTCTCTCTCTTCTCTTTGACTAAAGCTCCTCACACTCTGTGGAATCAGCTTTTAAGTCACGCTGACTGAAACCTGACCTCATCAAACATGACGTCAGTCTTGACCAAATATGGAGTTCCACACGTGCATCAATGGCATTCAGCGCTAATGCTTACTTTTGAGAACTCTGATATTCTTTTGGAATCCTGTCAGCATTTCCTGAGCCAACAAACCACTAGCCTGGCCCAGTCTGAGTCTTTTCTGGTCTTTAGCAATACATGGTTTTCAACCCTTTTCATGTCAAGGTCCATTTGAGCCACGGAACCACCATGGTGACATTTAGCATCAAAGACGGTAAAACACAAGCATATTCTTTTGGATAAGATTTTGTCCACAATTCCATGCTGTATTGATGTTGGTACCATAATGGAGAGATAACAGGCAGACGTTATCTCTCGTTTGCCTGTTAACGTCAAAATAACAATTATTTTACTTTAGCTAATTATGTAGACTTCAAAAAAGAAATCAAGTACTGCAGATGTTTAACAAACAATGTATCTCTTGTGAGCCTGGCAGATCTAAAAGGGTCCATTTGGTTAGCAACTCTCCATCATTTAGTTTTTATTTAGATTTCGTCAGTGAAAAAATGTAGTCGACGAACATTTTTCGTCTTAGTTTTAGTCGACGAAAACAACACTGGTTCCATTGTCTTCTGTCCCTCCCCACTCAGGGCGTTGACCTTTGACCTGTGTTCCGTCTCCAGGGTGTTGACCTTTGACCTGTGTTCTGTCCCCAGGGTGTTGACCTGTGTTCTGTCCCCAGGGTGTTGACCTTTGACCTGTGTTCTGTCTCCAGGGTGTTGACCTTTGACCTGTGTTCTGTCTCCAGGGTGTTGACCTTTGACCTGTGTTCTGTCTCCAGGGTGTTGACCTTTGACCTGTGTTCTGTCTCCAGGGTGTGGAACGCGCTGACCGATAACTACGGCAACGTGATGCCGGTGGACTGGAAGACGTCGCACACACGACGCTTAACCCTCGACGCGCTGCAGCTCAGGAGGCACGAGGTACGCGCACACACACGCACGCACGCATGCACGCACACACACACATGTATTTTAGCGGGCCTTGATGCCGTCGAAATGACTGATCTTACACTTGCTGAAAATAGCCGATCTGACTTATACTGGATCTATTGTCCACTAGTCCCTTATACTGGATCTCTTGTCCACTAGTCCCTTATACTGGATCTCTTGTCCACTAGTCCCTTATACTGGATCTCTTGTCCACTAGTCCCTTATACTGGATCTCTTGTCCACTAGTCCCTTCCTATAACATGTTAGTCTGGTTTTTGTGTTGACTAAATTGTCAATATATTTAGTTTTAGTCATAATAGCTTCGTTATCATTTAGTTTCCATTTAGTTTCCGTTCAGTGAGAAATAATATTTATAATGAATAATAAAGTATTCAATACGAAAACACATTTACAACATTTTCAACTCCCATCATGTTACGAAATATAACGCGATGGGAACAAAACGAATTTCACCAACCAGAGGGGGGGTGTAGCCTGGCCCAGACAGTCTGCCCCTGGTCTAGAGGGGGGGTGTAGCCTGACCATGCAGACAGTCTGCCCCTGGTCTAGAGGGGGGGGGTGTAGCCTGGCCCAGACAGTCTGCCCCTGGTCTAGAGGGGGGGGGGGGGGGGTAGCCTGGCCCAGACAGTCTGCCCCTGGTCTAGAGGGGGGGTGTAGCCTGGCCCAGACAGTCTGCCCCTGGTCTAGAGGGGGGGTGTAGCCTGGCCCAGACAGTCTGCCCCTGGTCTAGAGGGGGGGGGGGTGTAGCCTGGCCCAGACAGTCTGCCCCTGGTCTAGAGGGGGGTGTAGCCTGGCCCAGACAGTCTGCCCCTGGTCTAGAGGGGGGGGGTGTAGCCTGGCCCAGACAGTCTGCCCCTGGTCTAGAGGGGGGGGGGGGGTGTAGCCTGGCCCAGACAGTCTGCCCCTGGTCTAGAGGGGGGGGTGTAGCCTGGCCCAGACAGTCTGTCCCTGGTCTAGAGGGGGGGGTGTAGCCTGGCCCAGACAGTCTGCCCCTGGTCTAGAGGGGGGCGGTGTAGCCTGGCCCAGACAGTCTGCCCCTGGTCTAGAGGGGGGGGGTGTAGCCTGGCCCAGACAGTCTGCCCCTGGTCTAGAGGGGGGGGTGTAGCCTGGCCCAGACAGTCTGCCCCTGGTCTAGAGGGGGGGGGGGGTGTAGCCTGGCCCAGACAGTCTGCCCCTGGTCTAGGGGGGGGGGGGGGTGTAGCCTGGCCCATACAGTCTGTCCCTGGTCTAGAGGGGGGGGTGTAGCCTGGCCCAGACAGTCTGCCCCTGGTCTAGAGGGGGGGGTGTAGCCTGGCCCAGACAGTCTGTCCCTGGTCTAGAGGGGGGGGTGTAGCCTGGCCCAGACAGTCTGCCCCTGGTCTAGAGGGGGGGTGTAGCCTGGCCCAGACAGTCTGCCCCTGGTCTAGGGGGGGGGGGGTGTAGCCTGGCTCAGACAGTCTGCCCCTGGTCTAGAGGGGGGGGTGTAGCCTGGCCCAGACAGTCTGTCCCTGGTCTAGAGGGGGGGGTGTAGCCTGGCCCAGACAGTCTGCCCCTGGTCTAGAGGGGGGGTGTAGCCTGGCCCAGACAGTCTGCCCCTGGTCTAGAGGGGGGGGGTGTAGCCTGGCTCAGACAGTCTGCCCCTGGTCTAGAGGGGGGGGTGTAGCCTGGCCCAGACAGTCTGCCCCTGGTCTAGAGGGGGGGGTGTAGCCTGGCCCAGACAGTCTGCCCCTGGTCTAGAGGGGGGGGTGTAGCCTGGCCCAGACAGTCTGTCCCTGGTCTAGAGATCAGAGCTGCACCGAGGCGAGTAAAACTGTGACAATAAAGATGATTCTGATTCTATACTGTCTGTCTGTCTGTCTGTCTGTCTGTCTGTCTGTCTGTCTGTCTGTCTACTTTCCACCTCCTCCCTCTCCCCCTGTCCTCTCTCCCCCTGTCCTCTCTCCCCCTGTCCTCTCTCATCTGTCCTGTCCTCTCTCATCTGTCCTGTCCTCTCTCCCCCTGTCCTATCTGCCCCTGTCCTCTCTCCCCCTGTCCTCTCTCCCCCTCTCCTCTCTCCCCCTGTCCTCTCTCCCCTCCTGTCCTCTCTCCCCCTGTCCTCTCTCCCCCTGTCCTCTCCTCTCTCCCCCTGTCCCCTCTCCCCCTGTCCTCTCCCCTCTCCCCCTGTCCTCTCTCCCCCTGTCCTCTCTCCCCTCCTGTCCTCTCTCCCCCTGTCCTCTCTCCCCCTGTCCTCTCCTCTGTCCCCCTGTCCTCTCCCCTCCTGTCCTCTCTCCCCCTGTCCTCTCCTCTCTCCCCCTGTCCCCTCTCCCCTGTCCTCTCCTCTCTCCCCCTGTCCTCTCTCCTCCTCTCCCCTCTCCCCCTGTCCTCTCTCCCCCTGTCCTCTCTCCCCCTGTCCTCTCTCCCCCTGTCCTGTCCTCTCTCCCCCTGTCCTCTCTCCCCCTGTCCTCTCTCCCCCTGTCCTCTCTCCCCCTGTCCTGTCCTCTCTCCCCCTGTCCTCTCTCCCCCTGTCCTCTCTCCCCCTGTCCTCTCTCCCCCTGTCCTCTCCTCTCTCCCCCTGTCCTCTCCTCTCTCCCCCTCTCCTCTCTCCCCCTGTCCTCTCTCCTCCTCTCCTCTCTCCCCCTGTCCTCTCCCCCTGTCCTCTCCTCTCTCCCCCTGTCCTCTCCTCTCTCCCCCTGTCCTCTCTCCTCCTCTCCTCTCTCCCCCTGTCCTCTCCCCCTGTCCTCTCCTCTCTCCTCCTCTCCTCTCTCCTCCTGCCCTCTCCCCCTGTCCTCTCCTCTCTCCCCCTGTCCTCTCTCCCCCTGTCCTCTCTCCCCCTGTCCTCTCTCCCCCTGTCCTCTCCTCTCTCCCCCTGTCCTCTCTCCCCCTCTCCTCTCTCCCCCTGTCCTCTCCTCTCTCCCCCTGTCCTGTCCTCTCCCCTCCTGTCCTCTCTCCCCCTGTCCTCTCTCCCCTCCTGTCCTCTCTCCCCCTGTCCTCTCCTCTCTCCCCCTCTCCTCTCTCCCCCTGTCCTCTCTCCCCCTCTCCTCTCTCCCCCTGTCCTCTCCTCTGTCCCCCTGTCCTCTCCCCCTCTCCTCTCTCCCCCTGTCCTCTCCTCTCTCCCCCTGTCCTCTCTCCCCTCCTGTCCTCTCCCCCTGTCCTCTCCTCTCCCCCCCTGTCCTGTCCTCTCTCCTCCTGTCCTCTCTCCCCCTCTCCTCTCTCCCCCTGTCCTCTCTCCCCCTGTCCTCTCTCCCCCTGTCCTCTCCTCTCCCCCCTGTCCTCTCCTCTCTCCCCCTGTCCTCTCCTCTCTCCCCCTGTCCTCTCCTCTCTCCCCCTGCCCTCTCCCCCTGTCCTCTCTCCCCCTGTCCTCTCTCCCCCTGTCCTCTCCTCTCTCCCCCTGTCCTCTCCTCTCTCCCCCTGTCCTCTCCTCTCTCCCCCTGTCCTGTCCTCTGTCCCCCTGGTGGTGGACAGACTCTGGAGGAGCAGTCTCTGGACCTGTCTGAAGACGAGGACCTGAGGGAGCAGATGGACCTGCACTCCATCATCACTGTGTCCTTCAACGTCAGCAACGACGAGCCGCTGTTCACCGCCGAGCAGGTGAGACCGCACGCACACACACATACACATACACACACAACGACGAGCCGCTGTTCACCGCCGAGCAGGTGAGACCGCACGCACACACACATACACATACACACACAACGACGAGCCGCTGTTCACCGCCGAGCAGGTGAGACCGCACGCACACACACACATACACACACACACACACGCACGCACGCACGCACGCACACACACACACACACACACACACACACACACACACACACACACAACGACGAGCCGCTGTTCACCGCCGAGCAGGTGAGACCGCACGCACACACACACATACACACACACACACACGCACGCACGCACGCACGCACACACACACACACACACACACA
Source organism: Protomyctophum parallelum (assembly GCF_964188405.1). NCBI lineage: Eukaryota > Metazoa > Chordata > Actinopteri > Myctophiformes > Myctophidae > Protomyctophum > Protomyctophum parallelum. The sequence continues at coordinate 1,515,993 of NC_139717.1, forward strand.
CACACACACACACACACACACAACGACGAGCCGCTGTTCACCGCCGAGCAGGTGAGACCGCACGCACACACGCACACATACACACACGCACGCACGCACGCACGCACGCACACACGGCACGCACACACACACACACACACGCACGCACGCACGCACGCACGCACGCACGCACGCACGCACGCACGCACACACGGCACGCACGCACGCACACACGACACGCCAACACGCACGCACGCACGCACGCACGCAAACACGCACGCACGCACGCACGCACGCAAACACGCAGCAGACCTACAAGCAGACCTACTCGGTAGCGCGCCACCAAGTGGCGCGCTACCGAGTAGGTCTGCTTGTTAAATAAGCAAAAAAAAATAAGATTTTGAAAAATTTGCTGGCACTACATGGTTCAAATTGAGGCCTGACTCAGAATTGGTGTGTGTGTGTGTGTGCGTGTGTGTGTGCGTGTGCGTGTGCGTGTGCGTGTGCGTGTGCGTGTGTGTGCGTGTCCCGTAGGTGCTGGAGGAGATCGAGGAGATGATGCAACAGTCTCCAGACCCAGAGGACGAGGACAGCCCGTCCCAGTCAGACATGTCCCTCGTGTCCTCTCAGGACCTCCAACGCTCCGCGTCCAACACCAGCCTGGAGGACCGTGAGTACACCGCTGTCCTGTGTGTGTGTGTGTGTGTAGTAATAGTAGATTGGGAGTGAGTCTGTAGTTCTGACTGCAATGGGAAGTGCATTCCATAGTTTGGGAGCCAGAAGGGAGAAGAGTTTGGGACGTGTGGAGCGTTGTTGTCCCGGTGTTTTTAGCGGTACTTCCAGCTTCCCTGCGTCGGCTGATATGAGCGCACAGGAGGGTCTGTAGGGTTCCATCAGACATAGCTGGGGTTGTAGGGTTCCATCAGACATAGCTGGGGTTGTAGGGTTTGTAGGGTTCCATCAGACATAGCTGGGGTTGTAGGGTTTGTAGGGTTCCATCAGACATAGCTGGGGTTGTAGGGTTTGTAGGGTTCCATCAGACATAGCTGGGGTTGTAGGGTTTGTAGGGTTCCATCAGACATAGCTGGGGTTGTAGGGTCTGTAGGGTTCCATCAGACATAGCTGGGGTTGTAGGGTTTGTAGGGTTCCATCAGACATAGCTGGGTTTGTAGGGTTCCATCAGACATAGCTGGGGTTGTAGGGTTCCATCAGACATAGCTGGGGTTGTAGGGTTTGTAGGGTTCCATCAGACATAGCTGGGGTTGTAGGGTTTGTAGGGTTCCATCAGACATAGCTGGGGTTGTAGGGTTTGTAGGGTTCCATCAGACATAGCGGGGGTTGTAGGGTTCCATCAGACATAGCTGGGGTTGTAGGGTTTGTAGGGTTCCATCAGACATAGCTGGGGTTGTAGGGTTTGTAGGGTTCCATCAGACATAGCTGGGGTTGTAGGGTTTGTAGGGTTCCATCAGACATAGCTGGGGTTGTAGGGTTTGTAGGGTTCCATCAGACATAGCTGGGGTTGTAGGGTTTGTAGGGTTCCATCAGACATAGCTGGGGTTGTAGGGTTTGTAGGGTTCCATCAGACATAGCTGGGGTTGTAGGGTTCCATCAGACATAGCTGGGGTTGTAGGGTTTGTAGGGTTCCATCAGACATAGCTGGGGTTGTAGGGTCTGTAGGGTTCCATCAGACATAGCTGGGGTTGTAGGGTTTGTAGGGTTCCATCAGACATAGCTGGGGTTGTAGGGTTCCATCAGACATAGCTGGGGTTGTAGGGTTCCATCAGACATAGCTGGGGTTGTAGGGTCTGTAGGGTTCCATCAGACATAGCTGGGGTTGTAGGGTCTGTAGGGTTCCATCAGACATAGCTGGGGTTGTAGGGTTTGTAGGGTTCCATCAGACATAGCTGGGGTTGTAGGGTTTGTAGGGTTCCATCAGACATAGCTGGGGTTGTAGGGTTTGTAGGGTTCCATCAGACATAGCTGGGGTTGTAGGGTTTGTAGGGTTCCATCAGACATAGCTGGGGTTGTAGGGTTTGTAGGGTTCCATCAGACATAGCTGGGGTTGTAGGGTTTGTAGGGTTCCATCAGACATAGCTGGGGTTGTAGGGTTTGTAGGGTTCCATCAGACATAGCTGGGGTTGTAGGGTTTGTAGGGTTCCATCAGACATAGCTGGGGTTGTAGGGTTTGTAGGGTTCCATCAGACATAGCTGGGGTTGTAGGGTTCCATCAGACATAGCTGGGGTTGTAGGGTCTGTAGGGTTCCATCAGACATAGCTGGGGTTGTAGGGTTTGTAGGGTTCCATCAGACATAGCTGGGGTTGTAGGGTTTGTAGGGTTCCATCAGACATAGCTGGGGTTGCTTTGAATGCCTCGGCGTCAGAGTTTTGTATTCATGGACATTACAAACAAATGCAATGTAAATACACTGGATTTAGAAAAGATGCAAATGTCCATCCGCCGTCCTCACACAACACGCAACACGCAACACACACCACACAACACACAACACACAACACACCACACAACACACTACACACTACACACAACACGCAACACACAACACACAACACGCAACACACAACACACAACACACGACAGACAACACAACACACAACACACAACACACAACACAGTAAGGGAACAGGGAACAGGCAGGGAACCGTCCTCACACAACACAGCACTATAATTGCATTGTATATAGTCATAGCACGCCATAGTACATATGTATGGTTGTAGGGTTTGTAGGGTTCCATCAGACATAGCTGGGGTTGTAGGGTTTGTAGGGTTCCATCAGACATAGCTGGGGTTGTAGGGTTTGTAGGGTTCCATCAGACATAGCTGGGGTTGTAGGGTTTGTAGGGTTCCATCAGACATAGCTGAGGTTGTAGGGTTTGTAGGGTTCCATCAGACATAGCTGGGGTTGTAGGGTCTGTAGGGTTCCATCAGACATAGCTGGGGTTGTAGGGTTTGTAGGGTTCCATCAGACATAGCTGGGGTTGTAGGGTTTGTAGGGTTCCATCAGACATAGCTGAGGTTGTAGGGTTTGTAGGGTTCCATCAGACATAGCTGGGGTTGTAGGGTTTGTAGGGTTCCATCAGACATAGCTGGGGTTGTAGGGTTCCATCAGACATAGCTGGGGTTGTAGGGTCTGTAGGGTTCCATCAGACATAGCTGGGGTTGTAGGGTTTGTAGGGTTCCATCAGACATAGCTGGGGTTGTAGGGTTTGTAGGGTTCCATCAGACATAGCTGGGGTTGTAGGGTTTGTAGGGTTCCATCAGACATAGCTGGGGTTGTAGGGTTTGTAGGGTTCCATCAGACATAGCTGAGGTTGTAGGGTCTGTAGGGTTCCATCAGACATAGCTGGGGTTGTAGGGTTTGTAGGGTTCCATCAGACATAGCTGGGGTTGTAGGGTTTGTAGGGTTCCATCAGACATAGCTGGGGTTGTAGGGTCTGTAGGGTTCCATCAGACATAGCTGGGGTTGTAGGGTTTGTAGGGTTCCATCAGACATAGCTGGGGTTGTAGGGTTTGTAGGGTTCCATCAGACATAGCTGGGGTTGTAGGGTTTGTAGGGTTCCATCAGACATAGCTGGGGTTGTAGGGTTTGTAGGGTTCCATCAGACATAGCTGGGGTTGTAGGGTTTGTAGGGTTCCATCAGACATAGCTGGGGTTGTAGGGTTTGTAGGGTTCCATCAGACATAGCTGGGGTTGTAGGGTTTGTAGGGTTCCATCAGACATAGCTGGGGTTGTAGGGTTTGTAGGGTTCCATCAGACATAGCTGGGGTTGTAGGGTTTGTAGGGTTCCATCAGACATAGCTGGGGTTGTAGGGTTTGTAGGGTTCCATCAGACATAGCTGGGGTTGTAGGGTCTGTAGGGTTCCATCAGACATAGCTGGGGTTGTAGGGTTTGTAGGGTTCCATCAGACATAGCTGGGGTTGTAGGGTTTGTAGGGTTCCATCAGACATAGCTGGGGTTGTAGGGTTTGTAGGGTTCCATCAGACATAGCTGGGGTTGTAGGGTTTGTAGGGTTCCATCAGACATAGCTGGGGTTGTAGGGTTTGTAAGGTTCCATCAGACATAGCTGGGGTCGCTTTGAAAGCCTCGGCGTCAGAGTTTTGTATTCATGGACATTACAAACAAATGCAATGTAAATACACTGGATTTAGAAAAGATGCAAATGTCCATCCGCCGTCCTCACACAACACACAACACACAACACACACCACACAACACACAACACACAACACACAACACACAACACACAACACACCACACAACACACAACACACAACACACACCACACAACACACAACACACAACACACAACACACACCACACAACACACAACACACAACACACAACACACACCACACAACACACAACACACAACACAACACACAACACACAACACAGTAAGGGAACAGGGAACAGGCAGGGAACCGTCCTCACACAACACACAACACACAACACAACACACAACACAACACACAACACACAACACACAACACACAACACACAACACAACACACAACACACAACACACAACACACAACACACAACACAACACACAACACACAACACACAACACACAACACACAACACACAACACACAACACACAACACAACACACAACACGAAGGGAACAGGCAGGGAACCGTCCTCACACAACACAGCACTATAATTGCATTGTATATAGTCATAGCACGCCATAGTACATATGTATAGCATAGTAGTATATATTATTCGTTTCCAATTCTAGTATATATGTATAGTTTCATTATATAGATATTCCACTGTTACTTTCTTAGCTTACGCATGTTTCATGATAAATGCTTTTTATGTGATGTATTCCCATGCTTTTTTGTTCTTGCTTAATGTAAATCGCTCTGGATTAAGAGCATCTGCTAAATGCCTAAATTGTAACACACAACACACAACACAGTAAGGGAACAGGGAACGGGCAGGGAACCGTCCTCACACAACACACAACACACAACACACTACACACTACACACAACACACAACACACAACACACAACACACTACACACTACACACAACACACAACACAGTAAGGGAACAGGGAACAGGCAGGCAGTGATTTCGGGAGGCGTAGTTCCAGACTCTATAGTGTCGCAGTCCCGCCCCCTTTCATGACGACGCCAGGCCCAGGAAATAATTCCAAATTCCCCATTTCTTCCCATAGACATTTCAAAAGGTATTTATTTAAAGACGGTTACGCCGCGGACAAAGACAACTCGAGTCGTGACAAATCATGACAAACAAACACAACGTTTTGGACCAAACAAATAATTACAAAGAAGAAAAACAACACAAAAAAAGTGTTGTAATAACCTGCCGTTATTTTCTTCTTTCTAATTATTTGTTCGGCCCAAACTAAATGCGTTTGTTGTCATGATTTGTCACGACAAGAGTTGTCTTTTTGTACGAGGCTTAAAAAGGTCTTTAGATAAATACTTTTTGAAAATGTGAACGGAGAATCATTTCCTGGGCCATGGTAGCTCTTATGCAATGTTTGGCAGTTCAGAGCAATTACTGCTCACATGCACGCTCACAACTGTTACATAACCCCTGATGCATATCTCACTTTAATACAGTTGACACGCACATGCACTCACACACACACACACACACACACACACACACACACACACACACTAGCCATAAGACCACAGAGGATTTGCCAACAGTTAACCTACATTCATGGCTTAACGTTTAACAAGTGTGATATAGCAACTAGCAAGTCATGCACACACACATGCTGTGCACAGGCGCGCGCATACGCACGCTTACGCAAGTGCGTGCACGTGCGTTCTCACACGTACACACACACACACACACACACACACACACACACACACACACACACACACACACACACACACACACACACACACACACACACTCAGATCTCTATCTTGGATGCTCAACAGTTATTCTAAAACCGCTTCCTAAATCCTGACTGAAAACGTTCATATTGTTATTGTTTTTAAATGGGTTAATTCCTTTCTAATGTTTAGATGAGTTTATTTAGGATCCCCATTAGCTGTTAGACCTGACCTGGAAGCAGCTATTCTTCATGGGGTCCTCACACAATAATATCCCATTCTGACCTGAGATCAGATTCTATAAATGCCTTCCACATCCTGACAGTCTTCTGAAAAAGCTATGTTTCTATGTCAGTCATTCTTCTATTTTTCAAAAATAGCAGACCTACAAGCTCTATGAGCTTGTAGGTCTGCTATTTTTTGACGACTGTTTTAAAGTACTGTACAGTAACAACTAGGGATGCACCGAAAGGGAAATTCTTGGCCGAAAACCGAATACCGAATATGATTAATATTATACATCTTTTTTCCTACCATTGCTGTCATGGCCGTACCTTAAAGCTACCTGATTTATTTAAAATAAATGATTATGGCAAAACTTAACTTAAATAATAATCACTATTATGGGTCCATAAAACATTTATTCAGCCCTTTTGAATGCATTCATTGCATACACTATTCGGTGATATATTTTTATATATTTATGTATTTTCTGCGGCTGAATATTCGGGGCATCACTAGTTAAAATAGTATGTTTATACAGAGTAAGTACAGAATAAATAATCTCTCAATCACCGGGTAATGACTGTGACACAGTCCTGTATCTGAAAGGTCAGAAATGCAGTCCTTGCAACCACAATGTTTCCAGCCATACAGGTCTAGTCCAGAATGCCACTTAAGCACTATAAATACTTTGTTGTACAACAAATAGAAAGAAATGTTGACCTACAAGCTTGTAGATGTTTGGAAAATGTGAAAGATTTAGAAAGCTTTTGCCTATAATGCCATGTTGAAAGTGGTTATCACTTAACATACCTACACCCGCACAGTATCATTGGTATGAAGTGTAACTGAATATCGCTGTTTTAGTATCCTCACTTAACCCATTAACCTGAGTTTGATTCTACAAATGTTATATTATGGTTATGGCAAAACTTAACTTAAATAATAATCACTGTTATGGATCCATAAAACATTTATTCAGCCCTTTTGAATGCATTAATTGCATACACTATTCGGTGATATATTTTCTGCCTATTTGGGCCGAAACCGAATAGGCCGAAAATGCATTTTTAGCCATTTTCTGCCGAATATTTTCTGCGGCCGAATATTCGGTGCATCACTAGAAACAACTAAAGTCTCTGTAATGTTTATGTTGTACTATTACTAAAAACGATCTAAAATAAAAGGGATTTACAGATCCCCATTCTGACCGGGAACCCATTTTGGTGTCGGCATCATGTCATGCTTTAGCTATTGAAAAATAGCAGATCTACAAGCTCGTATCGCGCCACCGAGTGGCGCGATACGAGCTTGTAGGTCTGCTATTTTTGAAAAAATCAAAGAACGACTGACATTTTTAGAATCTGATCTCAGGTCAGAATGGGTTAATCAGACCAGTGTGTGTCCCAGTGGAAACCTCGTATGAATCTGATCTCAGGTCAGAATGGGTTAAAGCTGGGCTGTTGCCCTGAGTCCAATGCATTTCTGCCTATACTTCTGGTCCAGGACTTGTCAGGGTGAGACAGCTGTCCGTCACTGAGCTGACTGTGTTTGTGATTGACAGCTGTCCGTCACTGAGTTGACTGTGTTTGTGATTGACAGGGCTCAGACAGCTGTGTTTGTGATTGACAGGGCTCAGACAGACTGTGTTTGTGATTGACAGGGCTCAGACAGCTGTGTTTGTGATTGACAGGGCTCAGACAGCTGTGTTTGTGATTGACAGGGCTCAGACAGCTGTGTTTGTGATTGACAGGGCTCAGACAGCTGTGTTTGTGATTGACAGGGCTCAGACAGCTGTGTTTGTGATTGACAGGGCTGAGACAGACTGTGTTTGTGATTGACAGGGCTCAGACAGACTGTGTTTGTGATTGACAGGGCTCAGACAGCTGTGTTTGTGATTGACAGGGCTCAGACAGCTGTGTTTGTGATTGACAGGGCTCAGACAGCTGTGTTTGTGATTGACAGGGCTGAGACAGACTGTGTTTGTGATTGACAGGGCTCAGACAGACTGTGTTTGTGATTGACAGGGCTGAGACAGCTGTCCGTCACAGAGCTGACGTCCTCTCTGGAGGAGGTGGAGTCGTCTATCCGTCTCTACAGCGAAGAGCTGATCACTGCCCTGGCTCTACGGGACGAACTGGAGTACGAGAAGGAGGTACGCACACACACACACACACGCACGCACGCACGCACAGTCGCACACACACACGCAGGTTTTATTGAACATATTGTGTGCGTGTGTGTGTGTGTGTGTGTCTGTGTGTGTGTGTGTGTGTGTGTGTGTGTGTGTGTGCGTGTGTGTGTGTGTGTGTGTGCAGGTGAAGAACTCTTTCATCTCTCTGCTCATCGACGTCCAGAACCGTCAGAAGGAACACCGTGAGCTGCTCAGGAGGAAGAGGAAGGTCCGAACGGGCCCCGCCCCCAGGAGCACGCACGTACCGGGCACGGTGAGGCACACACACACACACACACACACACACACACACACACACACACACAGCACTGCCACGAGGAGCACGCACGTACCGGGCACGGTGAGGCACACACACACACACACACACACACACACACACACACACACACACACACACACACACAGCACTGCCACGAGGAGCACGCATGTACCTGGCACGCACGCGCTAGCAGTTTGCTATAGCGCTCTGGGAAAACAAGAGCAGCTGAATTCTTTGTTTTGATTTGGTGGTGAACGGTGCTGGTTTAACCCACGGCTAGAAGCCGTTTCAACCAATCAGATTGCTTCCTCGAAACGACCTGTGGTATAATGTCCATTAATTATTAACCAATTAATGTATTGAATTAACCACTTTCTGCGTACCTGGCATCCCTAGTTTTGGAATGTCTTTATAGGCAAACCCTTTCCGCCCCCAAACCCAAACTAATTGTGGAAGAATAGTTGATCTACAAGCTCTCAACGTGTCCCGTGGCGACGCGTTGACAGCTTGTAGATCCACTTTTTCGCGCTATTTTGGAACTGGGGCTTAAAGCGTGCTATATAAGCAATATTATGTCAACATTTTAACGACTAAAACTCTCCCAAAACAAATGTAGTCTCTGTGACGCATCTAGGGGGCCGCGATCTGCATTCAAAGATGTTCCTAGAAGCTTTGTCATTGGTTGAAATTGGGGGGGGGGGGGGGGGGGGGAGAGTGTGCAAAACGGACCCAAGATCGCAATGCGTTCGCATAGTCGCGACTCGCTGGGAACTTTATAGATTTATAGATTATAGACTCACTAGGAACTTGTACATCGGCTTTATAGATTTCCGCCTATACTGGTTTAACCCATTCTGAACGGGAACCCATTTTGGTGTTAGCATCATGTTATGCTTTAGCTATTTTTGGAAAAATCGAAGAACGACTGACACACAGAAACATAAGGTTTATCAGAAAACTGTCAGGATGTAGAAGACGTTTATAGAATCTGATCTCAGGTCAGAATGGGTTAACCCTGTGCATATTGTCACTGCCTTATCTCCTCTCTTCCTTCCTTCCTTCCTTCCTTCCTTCCTTCCTTCCTTCCGTGCTTCCTTCCGTGCTCCCTTAGCTCCTCTCCTTGGAGGCCCTCTCCCAGGTCATTCAGAGCGGTCTCCGTCAGACCTTCGGCAGCTCCGGAGAGGACAAACAGGTGGACCCGCCATCTTCTTCTTCTTCTTTTCTGAGCTTCCTTTCTGTCTCCGTTTGTCTTCGCCCTCACCTTCTGGCTTTCTGTTCTCATACTTCTGGCTTTCTTTTTTTTTTTGAGTGGTGCAACCACTCCTATAACCAGGAATGTCCGCATGTATCATGTATCATGTATCATGTATCAAGGAATATTTACTTCTGGGGGGTCCCTGGAACAACATATTTTCAGATGGGGGGTCGGTGGCCAATTACATATCATTGTTGGGGTTCTTGACATGAAATATTGCGCACCACTGATACAGAAACATGAGGTATTTCAGAAAACTGTCAGGATTTAGAAGACATTCTTTTTAAATTTCGACGTTGGGCCTAAATGGGTTAACATTCAACCTATGCGTTTACACTATAGAGTGCTACTGTATGTCTGTCTACAATGATATCTAAGTTACATAAGTTGAGTCTATAGCGTACGCCTGTAAGGGCGTCAAGGCTAGGGGAGGGGCTACGGGGCCAAGATGGAGTCCGAAAGAGGTGCGTTTTCGTCATCTCATACTGTGTGTGTGTGTGTGTGTGTGTGTGTGTGTGTGTGTGTCTGTGTGTGTGTGTGTGTGTGTGTGTGTGTGTGTGTCCATCAGTACCTGACCACGGTCATCCCCTATGAGAAGAAAGCAGGCTCCCCGTGTGTCGAAGACCTCCAGATCCTCACCAAAAGTACAGTACAGAAACCTCGTAACTCCACAGTACAGAGACCTTGTAACTCCACAGTACAGAAACCTCGTAACTCCACAGTACAGAGACCTTGTAACTCCACAGTACAGAAACCTCGTAACTCCACAGTACAGAGACCTTGTAACTCCACAGTACAGAAACCTCGTAACTCCACAGTACAGAGACCTTGTAACTCCACAGTACAGAAACCTCGTAACTCCACAGTACAGAGACCTTGTAACTCCACAGTACAGAGACCAGTGTCATCGTGGTCTTTTGAATAATTACTTTATTGCGCAAGTAATATTTCCGCCCGGTCCGTATGCACCGTCCCAGCCAACCCGCCACTTTTGATGCGTATGCAAATAAAACAGCAAATTGTGCCTGATTTGCTGGGACCAGATTACATACAGTACATGACCATATGTCTTACGTCATCATTGAGAGCTAGTCATAGACTCATACATATACTATATACCGTAATTTCCGGACTATAAGCCGCACCTGAATATAAGCCGCACCAGCCAAATTTAGGGAAAATCCCATATACAAGCCGCACCGGACTATAAGCCGCATCGGACTATAAGCCGCAGCTACGTTAGCTCAGAGCCTGAGATGGCTCTGCGTTAGCTGTAAAAATCCATAGATTAGCCGCACCGTTGTATAAGCCGCAGGGTTCAAATCATGGGTAAAAAGCCGCGGCTTATAGTCCGGAAATTACGGTATATGTAATTTGTAAAATAAATAGCAAATTGTGTGCCTGATTTGCTGGGACCAGAGTACATGGTGTGTATATGTATGACTAGCTCTCACTGATGACCTAAGAAATATGTGGATTAACCCATTCTGAACGGGAACCCATTTTGGTGTTGGCATCATGTTAAATGCTTTAGCTATTGAAAAATAGCAGATCTACAAGCTCATAGCGCGCCACCGAGTGGCGCGCTACGAGCTTGTAGGTCTGCTATTTTTGAAAAATCGAAGAACGACTGACATTTTTTTAATCTGATCTCAGGTCAGAATGGGTTAAAGGACCCAATGCCAGAGTGTAATTGGTCTTCGATTGTGACGTAATGACCAGTGGCGGCCTTATATATGTTTCAATCGTTTCAATTGAAACGGGCCTCGAGTCTCCAGGGGCCTCCCCAGGGGGAAATAAATAATAGTAGTAGTGTATATATATATATATATATATATATATATATATATATATATATATAGTGTGTTGTTGGGTTGTAATTGTTCCCACCTCCCAGTGTGTGCACTCACTTTTGCACAGTTGCGATTGCATCATTGTATAGCCAATGCTGCCTTCCAGTCATACCTAGCCTGGGTAAAACCACTCCCCCTGCTGGACAACAGGAGGGCTGAGTCTGGATAAATGGGAACACAAAGTCCTTAGGATCGTATCAGCTTTGGTATACGAGCCAATCAGCGACCGAGCTCAGGGCTAGCTGTGATTGACAGCGCACGTTGGCCAATCAGGAACGATTTATCTTCCTCATGGTGTTAGATAAACGGCCGGCTTTCCGACAATTATCTTTGGAGAGACGGCAAAAATCAATTATGCCAGACTCTCCCCTCAGGCAGAATGCAAATCTGGCGAGGGGGGGAGGCGTTTACCCAGGCTAAGTTATACCTTAAAGTAAAACATTGTTCAATCAAGCAAGCTGCTTTTGTGTATTTTCTACTTGGCTGTGTATGCTGTTCATGCTTTGAAGTAAACACTGACAAAAAAAATTATCTTTTATAATTATTAATTATTAAAATGATGACGTCATGAACGGGGCCTCCCGATCCTTAAGGCCGCCCCTGGTAATGACGATATGTTCTAGTGTTGATTAAAGGTAATGTTCCTGTGTATACATGTATGTAATCTGTAATAATGACGATATGTTCTAGTGTTGGGAGGATTAAAGGTAATGTTCCTGTGTGTACATGTATGTAATCTGTAATAATGACGATATGTTTTAGTGTTGGGAGGATTAAAGGTAATGCTCCTGTGTATACATGTATGTAATCTGTAATAATGACGATATGTTCTAGTGTTGGGAGGATTAAAGGTAATGTTCCTGTGTATACATGTATGTAATCTGTAATAATGACGATATGTTCTAGTGTTGGGAGGATTAAAGGTAATGTTCCTGTGTATACATGTATGTAACCTGGTCCCAGCAAATCAGGCACAATTTGCTGTTTTATTTGCATACGCATCAAAAGTGGCGGGTTGGCTGGGACGGTTTTTGACGCAAAGTAACCACAGTATACCGCTAATCAACTTACACATTACATATATATATAGTATATGTATGACTAGCTCTCAATGATGACGTAAGACATATGGTCATGTATGTAACCTGGTCCCATCCTGTTGTTCTGGTTTCCTCCTCTAGTCCTCAGCGCCATGAGGGACGACAGTGAGAAGGTCCCCAGCCTCCTGACGGACTACATTCTCAAAGGTGAAACTCCATGTCCCAGCATGCACTCTGATCTATGCAACTCCATGTCCCAGCATGCACTATGAGGCGCGATACAACTCCATGTCCCAGCATGCACTATGAACTATACAACTCCATGTAGATGGTGTGCACCTCGTGTACTCCTTAGGCAGTGGACAGTGTCATACATGTCAAACTCAAGGCCCGGGGGCCAAATCAGGCCCGTGAATGAATTATCTTTGGCCCCGCGGGATGATATTTAATTAGTATTCGAACTGGCCCTCTCTGGTATATTGCACGGACCACCATAATACTACAAGTCCCACAATGCACTGCGAGTGCATTGTCACGTATCGAGGGCCCGCAAGCGCAAGCAGTGCGTCTTCTCTTCACTATTGATCAGCAGTGAAAGTATATCACTTTGTGGTCAACTTTCAGCTACGTGTGTTGAAACACGACTTGTACCAATTTCTTTATTTTGGCCCACTGTGTGTTTGAGTTTGACATCCCCGTACAATAGACGGTGGAAGAAAGAAGAAAGGAAGTGGGCAGGGACGTTAGCACGGGGGAACGGTGTCTTCTTATGAGGACACTTTGTTGAAGTATAAAAAAGAATAAAGGAGCGTTCCTAAGTTGTTCGGCACACCCAGGGTTACGTTTCACGTGTCTCTCCACAACAAGACGTCATCTTCTCAAAATAATAATGTCCCATGTTTGTCTAGGAAGTATGACTGGGTTCTCCTAGTGTCTTAAGGCGGGGACCACACTCACTTTAACCCATTTAGACCTGAGGAATTCTACAAATGTCTTTCTAAATCCTGACAGTATTCTGTGTCAGTTCAGTGGCTCTCAAACTGTTTCATGTCAAGGACCCCCGAAACATTATATGTAATTGTCTGCTGACCTCCATCTGAAAATATATTGTTCCAGGGACCCCCCCCCCCCCCCCCCCCTCTCCGCCAGAAGCAAAGATATGAGTAAAAAAAATTCTCTCTGAAAATAGCAGATCTACAAGCTCATAGCGAGCTTGTAGATCTGCTATTTTTGCAAAAATCGCGAAAATGTGGCACAAATCTTTGAATATATATTCTTTCAGAGCGAACGTTTTTTAACTCATATGTTTGCTTCTGGGGGGGTTTCCTGAAACGGCATATTTTCAGATGGGGGGGGGGTACTGGTTTGAGAGCCTCTGACACAGAAACACACTGTAGGGTTTTTTCAGATTTAGAAGGCATTTGTAGAATCTGGTCTCAGGTCTTTCAGCGCCACCTGGTGGTCACCAGTTTAGGCTCTGATTGCCAATTCTCCCATTAATAATAATAATAATAATAAAACTTTATTTGTATAGCACCTTTCATGACATGAAATGCAGCTCAAAGTGCTTTACAGAACAATGGAGAATAAAATAAAAGCAAGGCAACGACATAAAAAAAACAAGCAGTAATGCAATACAGTGAGGACATGAATAACACAAAATAAAAAAATAATCAATTAAAAGCAATGTTGTAGAAGTGGGTCTTGAGCTGAGCTTTAAAAATGTCTACAGAGGCTGCCTGACGAAGGTACAGTGGGAGTTTGTTCCATGCCGACGGCCCGTAGAAGCAAAAAGCTGCTTCCCCGTATTTTTTTGTTGCCATTTTTTTAGGCAAAGCGAGCAGGCCATCAGTGGAAGACCTTAGGGGGCGGTTTGGGACATATTTAGGCAGGCAGTCATGTAGGTAGGAAGGTGCGAGACCATTGAGAGCTTTATAGACAAGTAAAATAATTTTAAAATCAATCCTAAAAACAACCGGAAGCCAGTGCAGTGATGCCAAAACTGGAGTAATATGTTCTCTCATCTTAGTTCTAGTTAAAACTCTGGCTGCTGCATTTTGGACAAGTTGTAATCTGTCAGTTGTTTTCTTAGGCAGTCCTGAAAAAAGTGCATTGCAGTAATGTAACATTATAAAGAAAGAAAGAATTTGTAATTCTATTGTGCATGTAATGTGCATGTCATCACCTGTACACCAGATTAGAGGAATTTTCTAAATATGGATGAAAATAAAATAAGAAAATCCCAAGGGAGAGACGTCTTGACGTATTTGGCTACTAAACAGTTTTAACCCTCTAAGACCCAGCGTTGCTTTTTAGCAACAATTGTATTTTAATGAATTACTAATTTTTTATTTTTATTTTCTGTTCTTTTTTCACCTAAACGTCATCAGTGATGTTCATTGCAATGCCATTTCAATGCCATTGGTCATGATATTTGCATATAAATCCCCCCCCACAGAGGTTGAAATTCACACAAATTAAAAATGTCTGGACTCTGTGCAATTTTTTACATTTTTTAACCTAAGACTTTTGACCTTTACCCTAATAAAAGTAGGTAAAATAATTGTAATATATGTTTTTTTGTGATCATTAGAATGTCTAGAACATGTTTTATTCATTATTGTGAAAGATATCCCCCAAATGTAAATTATTAATTTATTATATTATTATATAATTATAAATGTTTCATCAAAGTTTTTTTTTTTTTAACATATGTTTTAGTCTTAGTCCTAGTAGTACAAAGTAGTAGTAAGGTTGGTCTGGTATGCAGGTCTTAGAGGGTTAATGGGGTTAAATCCACCTCTCTGTTCTGCTCTCGTCTCTCGTCTCCACAGTTCTCTGTCCAACATAATGATCCTGATCCTGATCCTGATCCTGATCCCGGTCCTTTTCTGATCCTGATCCTGATCCTGATCCCGGTCCCGGTCCTTATTCTGATCCTGATCCTGATTCTGCTGCTGCTGCTCGGAAAACCTGGCCGGTGTTTTGGGAGATCTCTGGAACGGCCTGACGGCAGGATGCTGCCACGCCCACCTCCTCCTCCTGCTCCCCCAGGATGCTGCCACGCCCACCTCCTCCTCCTGCTCCCCCAGGATGCTGCCACGCCCACCTTCTCCTCCTGCTCCCCCAGGATGCTGCCACGCCCACCTTCTCCTCCTGCTCCCCCAGGATGCTGCCACGCCCACCTCCTCCTCCTGCTCCCCCAGGATGCTGCCACGCCCACCTTCTCCTCCTGCTCCCCCAGGATGCTGCCACGCCCACCTTCTCCTCCTGCTCCCCCAGGATGCTGCCACGCCCACCTTCTCCTCCTGCTCCCCCAGGATGCTGCCACGCCCACCTCCACCTCCAGGATGCTGCCACGCCCACCTCCTCCTCCTGCTCCCCCAGGATGCTGCCACGCCCACCTTCTCCTCCAGGATGCTGCCACGCCCACCTCCTCCTCCTGCTCCCCCAGGATGCTGCCACGCCCACCTCCACCTCCAGGATGCTGCCACGCCCACCTCCTCCTCCTGCTCCCCCAGGATGCTGCCACGCCCACCTCCTCCTCCTGCTCCCCCAGGATGCTGCCACGCCCACCTCCTCCTCCTGCTCCCCCAGGATGCTGCCACGCCCACCTTCTCCTCCTGCTCCCCCAGGATGCTGCCACGCCCACCTCCTCCTCCTGCTCTCCCAGGATGCTGCCACGCCCACCTTCTCCTCCTGCTCCCCCAGGATGCTGCCACGCCCACCTTCTCCTCCTGCTCCCCCAGGATGCTGCCACGCCCACCTTCTCCTCCTGCTCCCCCAAAAGAAACGACGGACTTCATTCATGGTCGTTTTTCTTTATTTTCCTATTTTAAGTTTTTCCTCCTTTTTTTTTCTTCTCAGACACGTTTTCTTCTTCTTCTTCTTTTTGTTAAGCTGGAGAACTACTCCAGACCTCCTGGATGTGAGCCAGTCATCAGTATTGTTGATTTAACCCCTTTTGGTGTTAGCATTATGTTATGCTTTAGCTATTGAAAAAATAGCTACGAGCTTGTAGGTCTGCTATTTTTTGAAAAAAGTCGAAGAACGACTGACATAGAAACATAGCTTTTTCAGAAAACTGTCAGGATGTAGAAGAACATTTTTTTAATCTGATCTCAGGTCAGAATGGTAAACTGTCAGGATGTAGAAGACATTTATAGAATCTGATCTCAGGTCAGAATTAAAACTGTCAGGATGTAGAAGACATTTATAGAATCTGATCTCAGGTCAGGGTAAAGGTGTCTGTGAGGTTCCAGAGCTGTTCTTCCCACGGTAAAGAGAAACACCCTTTAGCTGTCCTCCTCGCATGCTGCTTCTTACATTCATATATTATTATTATTAATCTATTAATATTACATTTAAATATTTTGTATACCACATTGTGACATTGCACAGTTTGGAGACTTTTAAGACTGTAAAAATAGGAAGAAGAACATGAAGAAGTGACTTCATGAAAAAGGGAAAAAAAATAAAGAAGAAATTACTTTAGCACGTTTAGCTGAAAGAACAAACATGTACAGAATGATATTTTTCGATGAATTTAGTGTATTTTTTAGAGAGATAGATATATATATATATTTGAGGACTTGGCGCTGTCAGTAGCCGATGCGTAGCCCCGACAAAACGCTTCTAGATCGGCGCGCGACACCGTCGCAATATGACGCCGTAGACGTGGAGCTTTGGGAGTGTGACGTCGCGTCGGTTTTACAAATACCTCGTACTCTATAACGGTACACGTGCTTCGTACTCTATAACGGTACACGTGCTTCGTACTCTATAACGGTACACGTGCTTCGTACTCTATTAACGGTACACGTGCTTCGTACTCTAACGGTATATGTGCTTCGTACTCTATTAATGGTACACGTGCTTCTTTGAGTCGATGGATGGAATGAACGTCGTAGCCGTTCCTAATATCATAGTCTGATTGGCATGTGTGTTTGAGCTTAAATGGACACTGTTTAGAAGCTTTAGAACACTTTCCTGGGGGTCTTTATGTGTGTAATATGTGGTTTTAGATATTTTAGATTGTAGCAGTGAGCCCAGTGTCTCTGATGTCATGGACACTGGTCTCACTTACTTCCTGGACTACATGTGGTCTCAGTAAGACAGCCCTTCCCCTATCCACAAGGAGGAAGGTACTATGGGAATTGTAGTCCAGGAAGGTAGTGAGACCAGTGTCCATGACATCAGAGACACTGGGCTCACTGCTACAATCTAAAATATCTAAAACCACACATTACACACATAAAGACCCCCAGGACAGTGTTCTAAAGCTTCTAAACTTCATTAACATATATTATTTTGCAATAAGGGTGAAGTGTCCCTTTAACGCCGCGGGTCTGTTTTATATCGTAGGATCTATAGATCTGTGGTCGTCGGTCGACCCTAATCGCACCACCGAGTGGCGCGCTACGAGCTTGTAGGTCTGCTATTTTTTGAAAAGTCGAAGAACGACTGACATAGTAAACATAGCTTTTTCAAGAAAACTGTCAGGATTTAGAAGAATTTTTTTTAGAATCTGATCTCAGGTCAGAACGGGGTAAATCACCCTTTTGTCAAGTCCCGCCCCCATTGGCTCTGCCCCGCCCTCTTCGCACCCAACGGTTGCCGTCTCGTGATTGGTCAAAAAAATCCTCTCTCTCTCTCTCTCTTTCTCTCTCTCTCTCTCTCTCCATCCACTACTGTTGAAATATCAGGGTTTTTTTCAGTTGCTTCGTGTTGATATTCTGTGCGTTCAGTTCTTATTTTAATCAGACCAGTGTGTGTCCAGTGGAAACCTCGTATGAATCTGATCTCAGGTCAGAATGGGTTAAATACACTTGGCCGTCCAGCGGTGTCATAGGAGTTTCATGGAAGTGTTTTACATTTCAAAAGTGTTTGGTTCTTTTCCTCTTGGACAATTTCTGGAAGTTAGGAACATAGGACCCCCCCCCCCCCCCCCCCCCTGATGACATGCCCTAACATAGGAAACCCCCCCCCCCTGACGACATGCCCCAACATAGGAACCCCCCCCCCCTGACGACATGCCCCTAACATAGGAACATGTTCCAGCTCCGAACTATAGTTTTATAGAAGTTCCTGGCATCAGTTTTAGCAGCTATGGGACAGTTTTAGCAGCTATGGGACAGTGTGGTTCTCAACATTTTCAAGAATCTGCCTCAGTCCCAAATGGGTTAAACTGGTGGCAACGAATGTCTTGTTAGAACTGAGTTTCATGTTTTTATTATCTTTAGCGTTTAGATCAGGGCTGGGCAACTTTGAACGATGGCGAGGGCCAATATATTTCCACACTCACTCCAGAGGGGCTACAGTGCATGTTACTGTCGTTGCAAAAATAGTTGATCTACAAGCTGAAAACGCGTCGCAATGCGACGCGTTTTGAGCTTGTAGATCAGCTATTTCTGCTATATTTGAATTGAAAACCAGAATATTTTGTTATTTTTTTAATTGGAATCCTGAAAAGTAACATTTTTATTGCATTTCAAATGCATTTAGTTATAGTTACTTTATGAACTGTTAACATTACTACATTGGACACAGAAAGACAATAACATTTTAATGCTAGTCATTTAACCCATTCTGAACGGGAACCCATTTTGGTGTCAGCATCATGTTATGCTTTAGCTATTGAAAAATAGCAGATCTACAAGCTCATATCGTGCCACCGAGTGGCGCGATATGAGCTTGTAGGTCTGCTATTTTTTGAAAAATCGAAGAACGACTGACATAGTAAACGTAGCTTTTTCAGAAAAAACTGTCAGGATGCGGAAGACATTTTTAGAATCTGATCTCAGGTCAGAATGGGTTAATAGCAGCACCCGCGATGACCTAATTAGGGATGACAGGCATGTCAGCTTGTCGGAGCGATTAAGGGTGTAGCTGCGTAGCCTCTGTAATGATGGGTCTATAGATCTAACGAGGGTTGCATAACTTGGTGGTGATGGATCTATAGATCTAACGAGGGTTGCATAACTTGGTGGTTCCCAAACTTTTCAAGACCCAAAAGAGAGAAATGTCTCCACGGGACCCAGAGTTTCTCTACTTCTTACATTAGTTTATTTTATTTTATTTAGGGAATTTATTTTTTAGGCATTTATTTAGGGAATTATTTAGGAAAGAAACGTGAGATTAATTTCTTGTATCATTTAATAAACCTAATGTAGGAAATTGAGAAAAAAAAATATTTTTTTTTTACATGCGACCCCATAAAAATGGACCCACCAATGGGGTCCCGACCATAGACTGTAAAAAATATGGACAAAGCGTTCGCCGGGTCTAACCTGGACGTAAAATGAAGCCTGTTATTCCTGCACTGTAAGTCGCCATCTTTCTAGATCCGTTTGGTACCAGCTGGCCATTGGCTGGCTCCGTTTTGGACCAGCTGGCCATTGGCTGCCCAGACAACGAGGCGGGACTTCCCCCCTTTTTCTCCGTTGGTTTTTATTTTGACTCGAGTGGGAGGGGAATCCCGATCATAGACTGTAACGGTAGCCACGCCCCTCAGAACATACGCGATGGTTTTTTTTTCTTTATGGTCATTTTCCAAATTTTCCAAAAAGAATATTATGACATTAGAAATGAGACTTTAAACTAGTGACTGGAAGCAGAAAGTATTCATGACCATGTTTATTAAGGTAATACAGTCTAGGTGAAGTTGGGCCAAAATACATGGGCCTCTATGGAGCTATGGGGCTTTTTGGGTCCAGTCCAGCGCCACAACAGGCCATTATATGAACTACCGATTTCAAATGAGGCTTCACGAAATATCTGGCTGACTGCCCCCCTGGTCCCGACCCACAGTTTGGAAACGCGTGACGACGTGTTTGGTGACGCCTTCGATACCTTAGACCACCGTTTCACAACCTAGCGGGTTGGGGGAGCATTTCTAGGTTAGGGTTATCTGGCTGACTGCCCCCCTGGTCCCGACCCACAGTTTGGAAACGCGTGACGACGTGTTTGGTGACGCCTTCGATACCTTAGACCACCGTTTCACAACCTAGCGGGTTGGGGGAGCATTTCTAGGTCGCGGACGCATTGTTATACGAGTCCCCTCAGTTTTTATGTCCTACATTTGTTCTTTTAAGTATTATTTCAAAACATTCGTTTTTTTTAAATGGAAAAGAAATAAATTAGAACAAATATTTTTAAGAAGTAGTGAAAATAGCCGAGCTTGTATAGATCGGCTATTTTCGCTAGTTTTGGGTCCCCGCGGCGAATATATCTTAATTTCTGTGTTGTGGAACCGGGCGGAAAGGTTCAGTAAAACCACCGCCTTTAGACACCTTAGTTTGCATCGCATGGAAACTAAACGAACGACTCACGCTTAGTTTAGCATGTTTTATTTCTTATTTTCTTTAAACGGACCCAAATGAAACGGAATCCCATTAACCCATTCTGAACGGGAACCCATTTTGGTGTTAGTATCATGTTATGCTTTAGCTATTGAAAAATAGCAGATCTACAAGCTCATAGCGCGCCACCGAGTGGCGCGCTACGAGCTTGTAGGTCTGCTATTTTTTGAAAAATCTAAGAACGACTGACATCTTTAGAATCTGATCTCAGGTCAGAATGGGTTCATCAGACCAGTGTGTGTCCAGTGGAAACCTCGTATGAATCTGATCTCAGGTCAGAATGGGTTAGAGACGTGAGGCGTGTCCTTATCTGCTCTCCTGGTGTAAGTTTAGACGTGGCCTGGATTTGTTTTGCTACCATTGAAATTATAGCTCTTTTTGCCTTCCGGCCACACAAGTAAAAAAAAAAAACCTAACCCTTAAGCCATTCTGAACGGGAACCCATTTTGGTGTTAGCATCATGTTATGCTTTAAGCTATTGAAAAATAGCAGATCTACAAGCTCGTAGCGCGCCACTCGGTGGCGCGCTACGAGCTTGTAGGTCTGCTATTTTTGAAAAATCGAAGAACGACTGACATTTTTTAGAATCTGATCTCAGGTCAGAATGGGTTAAAGGATCTTATTTCAACACCCTTGAGTCGTAGAACCTGGGGAACATAGAACCTGGGGAAGGACATAGAACCTGGGGAACATAGAACCTACGGAACATAGAACCTGGGGAACATAGAACCTGGGGGACATATAACCTGGGGAACATAGAACCTGGGAGACATAGAACCTGGTGAACATAGAACCTGGGGAACATAGAACCTGGGGGACATAGAACCTGGGGAACATAGAACCTGGGGACATAGAACCTGGGGAACATAGAACCTGGGGGACATGGGGATGACCCCGTTTAACCCATTCTGAACGGGAACCCATTTTGGTGTTAGCACTATGTTGTGCTTTAGCTATTGAAAAATAGCAGATCTACAAGCTCAAGAGCTTGTAGGTGTGCTATTTTTGAAAAATCGAAGAACGACTGACATAGAAACATAGCTTTTTCAGAAAACTGTCATTTTCAAACATACATTTTTAGAATCTGATCTCAGGTCAGAATGGGTTAAATATTGGATATAAGTGAAGGTGATACAAAAGGGGCTGTTAGTCATTTTTTTGAGGGTTCCATAAATAACGTTATCTTTTGTAAAAAGGAAGACATTAGTACTAGGCGTGTTTGTCTAATGTAATCATGTTGTTGTTTTCATGCGACATGTCCAGGCTCGCTTCTAAAGCATGTGTTCAGATCCCAGCATGTGTCGCATGCACTCTACAGCTGCACAACGCATTTCAATATCTGATGTTTTTATTGTTGTTGTTGTTTTTTTTAATGTACTAGTAATAATAATATCGCTGTCAATGTACTAGTAATGATATGGCTATTATTAAGGGTCAGTCCGCACACATGCAGAGGAAAGGTGGACGACCCTGACGAAACCCGTCGTTATTTTTCTTCACTTTCAGAAGGGTTTGTTTTAACCCCTTTTTTTTGGTGTTAGCATCATGCTATGCTTTAGCTATTGAAAAATAGCAGATCTACAAGCCACCGAGTGGCGCGCTACGAGCTGCCATTTTGGAACGACGTGCCCAATGGTATCGCAGTATGAAGCCCCTCCCCCTCCAATGTGGCCAATGGTATTCACAGTATGAAGCCCCTCCCCCCTGATGTGGCCAATGGTATCACAGTCTGAAACCCCTCCCCCCTCTCGTGTTTTTAATAGATATTATGATTAAAACCACGCGGTACAGATTTATATATTTATATATCAACAACACAAACGACAACAATCGGCTGCCTTTGTAAAAATGCCAAGACATTTTTGTACATTAAAATAAACTCAATTATCTTTTTCTTTTAATGCAATATAATTCTTTCCCCCGGTTTTGGGGTTTTCATGTTTACAGTCTCGTTACGGTCGGTACTTAACATTAATTTATTATGTAAATGTTTTGTAAGCATAATTATCATATCATTAACTGTTATTGGTACAAAAAGTGTTTTTTTGTTTATTGTTTTATTGTGCCCAAATTTGCATTGCAGCTCATTTCAAATAAATGTAGTATGTTGAATACTTGCCACGGGTCGTCAGTGCAATTCATGACGAGAAATGATTTGTGTCACGCTTTTTATTAAATAAAAAAAACATACACGTACTCACAGATTGTCCATAATTATACCTATCAAAACTACAACATTTAATTTATTACAATCGAGCACAACAATTCATTCGTGGCTTGGATGAAAATGGAGACTTCAGAGCCTCTGTATGCGCGGTGTCTTTGTGAAGTTAGCACATTCTGAACGGGAACCCATTTTGATGTTAGCATCATGTCGTGCTTTTAGCTATTTAAAAATAGCAGACCTACAAGCTCATAGCGCGCCAACGAGTGGCGCGCTACGAGCTTGTAGGTCTGCTATTTTTGAAAAAAATCGAAGAACGACTAGAGGGCCGTGGCCAGTTCAGAAACCTGTCTCCTCTCTCTGTGTCTCAGAGGAGGGCTGTGGACAGTTCAGAAACCTGTCTACTCTCTCTGTGTCTCAGAGGAGAGCTGTGGACAGTTCAGAAACCTGTCTCCTCTCTCTGTGTCTCAGAGGAGGGCTGTGGACAGTTCAGAAACCTGTCTCCTCTCTCTGTGTCTCAGAGGAGGGCTGTGGACAGTTCAGAAACCTGTCTACTCTCTCTGTGTCTCAGAGGAGGGCTGTGGACAGTTCAGAAACCTGTCTCCTCTCTCTGTGTCTCAGAGGAGGGCTGTGGACAGTTCAGAAACCTGTCTACTCTCTCTGTGTCTCAGAGGAGGGCTGTGGACAGTTCAGAAACCTGTCTCCTCACTCTGTGTCTCAGAGGAGGGCTGTGGACAGTTCAGAAACCTGTCTCCTCACTCTGTGTCTCAGAGGAGGGCTGTGGACAGTTCAGAAACCTGTCTCCTCACTCTGTGTCTCAGAGGAGGGCTGTGGACAGTTCAGAAACCTGTCTCCTCACTCTGTGTCTCAGAGGAGGGCTGTGGACAGTTCAGAAACCTGTCTCCTCACTCTGTGTCTCAGAGGAGGGCTGTGGACAGTTCAGAAACCTGTCTACTGACTGTGTCTCAGAGGAGGACTGTGGACAGTTCAGAAACCTGTCTACTCACTGTGTCTCAGAGGAGGGCTGTGGACAGTTCAGAAACCACTCTGTGTCTCAGAGGAGGGCCGTGGACAGTTCAGAAACCTGTCTACTCTCTCTGTGCCTCAGAGGAGGGCTGTGGACAGTTCAGAAACCTGTCTACTCACTCTGTGTCTCAGAGGAGGACTGTGGACAGTTCAGAAACCTGTCTACTCACTCTGTGTCTCAGAGGAGGGCTGTGGACAGTTCAGAAACCTGTCTACTCTCTCTGTGTCTCAGAGGAGGGCTGTGGACAGTTCAGAAACCTGTCTACTCACTCTGTGTCTCAGAGGAGGACTGTGGACAGTTCAGAAACCTGTCTACTCACTCTGTGTCTCAGAGGAGGGCTGTGGACAGTTCAGAAACCTGTCTACTCTCTCTGTGTCTCAGAGGAGGGCTGTGGACAGTTCAGAAACCTGTCTACTCACTCTGTGTCTCAGAGGAGGGCTGTGGACAGTTCAGAAACCTGTCTACTCACTCTGTGTCTCAGAGGAGGGCCGTGGACAGTTCAGAAACCTGTCTACTCTCTCTGTGTCTCAGAGGAGGGCTGTGGACAGTTCAGAAACCTGTCTACTCTCTCTGTGTCTCAGAGGAGGGCTGTGGACAGTTCAGAACCAGGCAGTGACGTCATCGATGGGAAAATGGTCAAATGGTAAATGGTGCATTTATATAGAGCCTTTATCCAAGGAGCTTTATATTTCCTTGGAAAGCTGGTTTGCTAAATATAGAAACCATTGTGTTCTTGCATTAATACAAATGTAAATAATGTATTTTTTTAATTATATTTATATATATATATATATATATATATATGTATGTATGTATATAATCTGCCTAAAGATGATGCCACTGGTAGGTGGCTTTCTAAAGTGTCCACAGCCCTCCTATGAGAGTACAAAACTATGGTACCATTCTAACATGAACGTTGGTGAAAACAAATGATATGCAAATAGGTGAAGTGGTCCTTTTAATATATATATTTATATATTGTGGTAGTAATCAATAATCATTGCTACAGAGTGGTCTGAGTGACAGGGCTCTCTCTCTCTCTCTCTCCAACTCTATAGTAAAAATCAGTGGTTCCCAAACCCATACAAGGACCCCCAAATTGACACTAATTTGTACACTCACGCATTGTGAGCTTGTAGATCTGTCATTTCTTTGCATATCTGGGTTATTTGTCATATCTGCCCTGTGCAACTTCAAAGCCTATAAGAGCCAAACGGAAATTCAAATTTTATTCATAATGAAACACAATAAAAATCGCATTTATTTATTCATTTTGACAGTCAATCGTCATCATAAATAATGGTTAATCAGACCAGTGTGTGTCCAGTGGAAACCTCGTATGAATCTGATCTCAGGTCAGAATGGGTTAATCAGACCAGTGTGTGTCCAGTGGAAACCTCGTATGAATCTGATCTCAGGTCAGAATGGGTTAAATGTCCTATTGGTGACGCACAACGCACCATGAGTCATGTGTTGCGTTGTTGCAATAGTAGTCTCGCGAGGAACCGCAGGATTATGGGCGTGTGATTGGCCGAGGAGCCAACGAGGCGACGCTACCATCTGCAGGGCTTTTGCTGCGATTCACACTCCTATTTTAGAGCCGAATAAAAGACGGTTCGGCGCTACTAGAGCCTACAATGTCACGTCACTTGAGATGCGGGGGGGGGGGGGGGGGTACCGTCCTAAAGTCGGCTCTTCGGTGCTACTGAAAATCTCTGACGAGCCGAAATCTTTTCGGCACTACAGCGGTAAAATAGGAGTATGAATCGGCCCTTTGACTGAACGCCTCTGAAGTCAGAACGATATCCAGGCGCCGAGGACTCTCGGCCGGGTTCCTCCGGATCCAACCCCTCGTCGCAGGCTGGTGTCCGGGGAACAAGGAGAGGTCCCAAGACTCGCCAAACCGCCGGTTTACTTCCCGTATCTCTGCGCGAAGTGGACGGACGCCTTCTTTTAGGAAGACGGGAAGTCGACTCATTCCAGCGGGAGAGTGAACAGCTTCTGAACCTTCCGTTAGTTCCGTGCAAGGTCTCTGAAACTAAATACTGGACCCGGTCGTCACAAGAAGCCACACGACATTCCCAAGACTGTCATACTAAAATGGCTTCTTTCAGAGAGACAAAATCGGGCGAAAATCAACTTCGTTATCAACCTTTCTCTCTCTCTCGGGGGATCTATAGTAACCAGTAACCTCAGGACGTTCGTGAGATTTGCCGTCTGACGCCGGCGCCCCACTTGGGAGACCATTTTGTATGGATTTGTGCTCCCATCGGCGGGGATGGTGTGTCTTTGTGCTCCCATCGGCGGGATGGTGTGTCTTCCTGAATTCACCGTCTTTGGGAGAAGGTCCAGACCGGGGCCGGGTTCATAAGGTTCGGAGGTCAAAGGTCCAGTGTTGTTGGGTTCAGAGGTCAGAGGTTGGTGTCCGGGAACATGGTGTGCTCCTTCCGCACCGTGCTGAAGCCCTTCACCGTGTCCACGAACACCTCGTCATCCATGAACTACACAGAGGGGGAGGAGTCAAACAGGAACTGTTAGCAGAGGAGGAGTCAAACATGAACTAAACACAGAGGAGGAGGAGTCAAACATGAACTGTGAACAGAGGAGGAGGAGTCAAACATGAACTGTTAGCAGAGGAGGAGGAGTCAAACATGAACTAAACACAGAGGAGGAGGAGACAAACAGGAACTGTTAGCAGAGGAGGAGGAGTCAAACATGAACTAAAAACAGGAGGAGCAGTCAAACATGAACTGTTAGCAGAGGAGGAGGAGTCAAACATGAACTAAACGCAGAGGAGGAGGAGGAGTCAAACATGAACTAAACACAGAGGAGGAGGAGTCAAACATGAAGTGAACGCAGAGGAGGAGGAGTCAAACATTAAGTAAACACAGAGGATGAGGAGTCAAACATGAACTAAACAGAGAGGAGGAGGAGTCAAACATGAACTGTGAACAGAGGAGGAGTCAAATATGAACTAAACACAGAGGAGGAGGAGTCAAACATGAAGTAAATGCAGATGAGGAGGAGTCAAACATTAAGTAAACGCAGAGGAGGAGGAGTCAAACATGAAGTAAACGCCCTCCGCCCCAACGTCGACGACATGCTAAGCTAACGACATGCTAAGCTATAAACGTAACGACATGCTAAGCTAACGACATGCTAAGCTAACGTACGTTTTTGGGGTGTCTCACCATCCCGCTGTCGTGGCCGCCCTGCACGTGGGGGTCCCACACGCTGTCGCTGTCCTCCGCGGGGGCGTGGCCCGGCGGGAGGGGGCGGGGCTTGGCGTCCAGCACCTGGCTGACGCTGCGGTGCAGCGAGCTCTGAGTCTGCAGCGTGGACACGCTCAGGATGCCCAGCTCGCCTCCTCTGGCCTCTAGGGCGGCGCCACCGCTCAGCATGGCCTCGCACTTCACGTCCACCACTTCCTGCATTGGGTGGCGCGGAGCCGTAGAGTGAGACAGAGTTATTATGGGATTAAAAAAAAAGAGTTAGGACATTGAGGGGGCAGAAACCGAGCGCTCGAGTGCTGTTCATGCAGCCTGAACTGAGACAAGCTGGAGTTGGAAATATAATTGTTTTCAACGAGGGCGGCGCAAATAACAGCTATTTTAGGCATGTGTGCAACATGACAACTGTTTTAAAGTATTGTACAGTAACAACTAAAGTCTCTGTAATGTTTATGTTGTACTATTACTACAAAGCAATCTAATATAAAGGGATTTACAGATCATTACAGCTGGGATGTTGCCCGATCGAGTCCAATGCATGTCTGCCTACTTCCGGTCCAGGACTTGTCCCCATTCTCTATAGAGCGTCGCAGTCTAGTCCCGCCCCCTTTCATGACAACGCCAGGACCAGGAAATGAATCTCAATGCATTTTTCCCATAGGCATTTCAAAACGTATTTATTTAAAGACCTTTTAAGCGTCGTACAGAGCCAACTCTTGTCGTGACAAATCATGACAACACACACAATATTTTGGCCTAAACAAATAATTACAAAGAAGAAAAACAACAAAAAAAGTGTTGTAACCTGCCGTTTTTTTCTACTTTCTAATTCTTTGTTTGGGCCCGAAAAATTGTGCTTGTTGTCATGATTTGTCA
The DNA here is from genome assembly GCF_964188405.1 of Protomyctophum parallelum. Lineage (NCBI taxonomy): Eukaryota > Metazoa > Chordata > Actinopteri > Myctophiformes > Myctophidae > Protomyctophum > Protomyctophum parallelum. The sequence continues at coordinate 1,544,303 of NC_139717.1, forward strand.
CGACAAGAGTATGTCTTTGTCCGCGGCGTATAAACGTCTTTAAATAAATACTTTAGGAAAAGTCTTTGAGGAAAATGAACGGGGATTTATTTTCCGGGTCTCTCGAGGGGGCGGGGGGGGGCTGCGACGCTCTATAGAAGTCTATGTAAGAGAGCCTCCATTGGACTGAAGCCCCATGAAGTGAACAGAGTTGTCGTAACTGTCCCCCCCCCCCAGCGCCCACAGCGTCCGCGGTGGGAATCGAACCCGGGACCCTCTAGCTTCTGAGAAAGCTTTCCTTGTGGTATTTAATGTATTATGAATGTACCCACCCCTCCCGGGTAACTGGACTAAGCTCAAGAACTTGTTTACAGCCAGGCCCTGCTCATAGAACATTTCATGGTAGAGACGGGTTCAATGCCTTGCTCAAGGGCACTTCATCAGCGGTGGTAATTTTAACGTACAGACACACACACACACACACACACACACGCACACACACACACACACACACACACACGCACACACACACACACACAGACACACACACACACGCACACACACACACACACGTACCTCCAGGTGCATGGTGAAGCCTTTCAGTGTGACCGTGTTGGAGAAGCTGGTGGTGTCCGGCACCGTGTCGAACTGCAAGGGGCAAACACACTGTCAGTGCACTGCCCTGAGGCCGCCACCAGAGGGCACTGCAGTAGTGTATTATATTATGACATGGTGCAACGCTATACCGCCCCTGCCACGGTGTTGAAGGTGCACACGTTACTTTACAACTCTGTATTGTCCTGTAAAAACGCTGCTAAAACATATTTAGATGCACTTTTACAGCTTGTTCTTTGTTTCGTGTGTGTGCGTGTGCATGTGCATGCGGTGTGGTGTGGTGTGTACCAGATAGGAGTGTGGTACAAATCAAATCAAAAGATAGTAGGCTAACAGTTTTTTCTAATTGCATTGATGAACATTGAATTGAATATCTGGGGTATTTGGAATATCTTGTAGTGAATTGACATGTGTGTCATTGTGATCAAACGGGTGCAGTGCTTATAGACAGTTTAGACATGGTTTAGACTAGTCATTGGTTAGACCAGACAGTCATTAGTCCTACAACTACAACCTATCTCAAACCCTCACCCTAAACCTAACCTCCCACGGGGCAGCACACCTAAACCTAACCTTAACCCATGTCTAACCGATGACTAGTCTAAACCTAACCTCCCACGGGGCAGCACACCTAAACCTAACCTTAACCCATGTCTAACCGATGACTAGTCTAAACCTAACCTCCCACGGGGCAGCACACCTAAACCTAACCTTAACCCATGTCTAACCAATGACTAGTCTAAACCTAACCTCCCACGGGGCAGCACACCTAAACCTAACCTTAACCCATGTCTAACCAATGACTAGTCTAAACCTAACCTCCCACGGGGCAGCACACCTAAACCTAACCTTAACCCATGTCTAACCAATGACTAGTCTAAACCTAACCTCCCACGGTGCAGCACACCTAAACCTAACCTTAACCCATGTCTAACCAATGACTAGTCTAAACCTAACCTCCCACGGGGCAGCACACCTAAACCTAACCTTAACCCATGTCTAACCAATGACTAGTCTAAACTAAGTATGCACCCCTTGTAATATGGACACTTTTTTTACATCCAAACATTATGAAATATCAGCTTTCGGTGGAACGTATTATGGCCTATGGGATATAATTGTCAGCTTATTGTCCTTGTATTTGGAAGTCTGGGCCATGTCCATAAACTTGTGCTCAGGGGTCTGCAATTGGGTGGAGATTGCAAAAGACAAATGCAAAAAAGTTGGCTAAATACTGCTCTGTCTCAGCTACTATGGGCAGTCTGTCTGTCTGGAGAAGGTGTTTCATTTATCCCTAGGTGGCTTAAAAATCATCAATGTGCTATATTTGTCCCTCTGTGTGTTTTATATCTGGTTGGACCATTTATAATGTAACCTAATTCTGATCAGTGTTTGGGTCTATTGTATTGTTATAATGTAACCTAATTCTGATCAGTGTTTGGGTCTATTGTATTGTTATAATGTAACCTAATTCTGATCAGTGTTTGGGTCTATTGTATTGTCATAATGTAACCTAATTCTGATCAGTGTTTGGGTCTATTGTATTGTTTTAATGTAACCTAATTCTGATCAGTGTTTGGGTCTATTGTATTGTTTTAATGTAACCTAATTCTGATCAGTGTTTGGGTCTATTGTATTGTTATAATGTAACCTAATTCTGATCAGTGTTTGGGTCTATTGTATTGTTTTAATGTAACCTAATTCTGATCAGTGTTTGGGTCTATTGTATTGTTATAATGTAACCTAATTCTGATCAGTGTTTGGGTCTATTGTATTGTTATAATGTAACCTAATTCTGATCAGTGTTTGGGTCTATTGTATTGTCATAATGTAACCTAATTCTGATCAGTGTTTGGGTCTATTGTATTGTTATAATGTAACCTAATTCTGATCAGTGTTTGGGTCTATTGTATTGTTATAATGTAACCTAATTCTGATCAGTGTTTGGGTCTATTGTATTGTCATAATGTAACCTAATTCTGATCAGTGTTTGGGTCTATTGTATTGTTTTAATGTAACCTAATTCTGATCAGTGTTTGGGTCTATTGTATTGTTTTAATGTAACCTAATTCTGATCAGTGTTTGGGTCTATTGTATTGTTATAATGTAACCTAATTCTGATCAGTGTTTGGGTCTATTGTATTGTTATAATGTAACCTAATTCTGATCAGTGTTTGGGTCTATTGTATTGTTATAATGTAACCTAATTCTGATCAGTGTTTGGGTCTATTGTATTGTTTTAATGTAACCTAATTCTGATCAGTGTTTGGGTCTATTGCATTGTTAAATGTGCGTGCGTGCATGCGTGCGTGCGTGTGTGTGTGCGTGCCATAGAGTTATATATCTATAGAGAAGACACCCGAGTTCTCCTCCCATCCACTTGCATTAAGTTGCTCAAAAGCGCATGAGGCGATTTCACTCCTCCTTCCTGGTAGGAACAGAGTGCATTCTGGGACGGATTGCAATGGTGAGTGGCCCCAAACACATGAACGCGCTGCCGTTGAACGCGCACGAGCGTCGTCCGTCGTGAACGTGTACAATGTTAGTCAACGGACAGCGCGTTCATGTGTTTGGGGCCAGGCTGCAATACCTTCATTCGGCCACTATGTCCATTTGGCCTCAGGGTTTCCTCTGGGTGCCGTCTCTATAAATATATATACTCTAAGGTGCGTGCGTGCTCATGTGTGCGTGCATGCGGACCAGGTATGAGCGTGGTGGGTAGGCTGCCATGGGGCTGGTGCGGTTCTTCTGTAAGGCCCGGGGGACCAGCGGGGGTCTCTCTCTGGTGAAGGGGGGCTTGTTCAGGGCCTTATGCAGAATGAGGGCCAGGGCCAGGGCCAGCATCACCAGAGCCACGGCGGCCATCAGGACGATGAACCACAGCTCCCGGTAGAACGCCTCAGGCTGCTCCGTCTGGCCCGCATCCGCCCGCTCCCCCCCTCCTCCCTCTGGAGGGGTGGGCTGCCCTGGATCTGTGTGAGAGAGAGACAGAGAGAGAGACAGAGAGAGAGAGAGACAGAGAGAGAGTGAGAGACAGAGAGAGAGAATGTCATATCAAGAGTTGTGGAGAAAATCAAGGTTCTATTAACCCATCCAGAATTTTCCATCCCTTCTGGCTCCAAAACTATGGAATGAACTTCCCATTGCAGTCAGAACTACAGACTCACTCCCAATCTAAACTATGGAATGAACTTCCCATTGCAGTCAGAACTACAGACTCACTCCCAATCAAAACTATGGAATGAACTTCCCATTGCAGTCAGAACTACAGACTCACTCCCAATCTAAACTATGGAATGAACTTCCCATTGCAGTCAGAACTACAGACTCACTCCCAATCTAAACTATGGAATGAACTTCCCATTGCAGTCAGAACTACAGACTCACTCCCAATCTAAACTATGGAATGAACTTCACACTGCAGTCAGAACTACAGACTCACTCCCAATCTAAACTATGGAATGAACTTCCCATTGCAGTCAGAACTACAGACTCACTCCCAATCTAAACTATGGAATGAACTTCCCATTGCAGTCAGAACTACAGACTCACTCCCAATCTAAACTATGGAATGAACTTCCCATTGCAGTCAGAACTACAGACTCACTCCCAATCTAAACTATGGAATGAACTTCCCGCTGCAGTCAGAACTACAGACTCACTCCCAATCTAAACTATGGAATGAACTTCCCGCTGCAGTCAGAACTGCAGCATCACTCCCAATCTTCCACCGTAGTCTGAAAACCCACCTTTTCAGACTCCATCATGGCCCATAGCACTTACCCTACCCCCTTAGATAGCATTTCTGTAGACT